>NW_027460370.1:0-93227 GCF_050947875.1 Dermacentor variabilis
AGGCGCGAGCTTGGCTTTCATTAAACGCAACACGAATGCGAAATCCGTGCAATGACGACGGCCGGCGTGTGTCAGCTTCCCTTACCTTGGCGTGCCAATGTATGTGCCATGAGTGAGGGAGCCGGTTCGAATTCGGAATTTTTCTCTACAGCAGCTTGCACATTCACGATATTCCAGGGATGCAGCGGCAGGAGGTAGTCTTGTGCACTTTGGCGCGTCCATGCCATGGCATTGCGCAACCGCCTCACAGCGCGTAATACGCCGGACATGAGCTGCCACAAGGAGAAATGTTCACATGTAGGACAGGTGGCTCCCTCTGGCGGCGAAGAGTTCGACAAATACGTGATGCACCGCTCCCCCATCGGGCGGCCGCTCGTCCCTCTCTCTCTTTTTGCCCCGTTCTCGCGGCGTGTGGCATGCACAAATACGTTGCTCGAAAAAGTTTGTTTTCTTTAAATACAGCGCATGTCCAGCGCCCGCTTCCTTACCGATCTAAGTATATGGCGCGAACAAGGGTCACCCAGCATCGCCTACACGCACGCATGACGAAAGGGCCAGTCGTACAGAAATAACGAGAGAAAGTGAGCCTGCACTGTGCAAGCATATTTCTGTCTCAGTAAGCACACTTCACCGCTCTGCTCCTTTATTTTATTTTCCTCTTGTTTTGGGCAACTCAGCAGTGCATTGTCTTGCAAGAAGAGCCACGTTGGCCTCGAACCAACTGCTTATCACCCTACAGCGCGCTGACAAGAAATGCCACTGTGACCCTGTACACAAGTATGAAAACAGCACGCGCCTCGCTGTCTACCGCGCGCACCCTCGTCCATTTGAATACAACGCAGTGAGCCCGGTTCTAGCGACAGCTACCTAGCTAATCTCACCTTTGCATTCATTTGCGTCGCTCAAAAGAGTTACACAATTGTGAATCGCACGGTGGTAGTTTACGGCCGCCCAGCTCGTAGGGCAAGAGGGCTGGCTCGTTATTGTTTCTCCGACGCACGCAAACCAACGAAGCCATGCGAATGCCGCTCAGGCACAGCGTCGCGCGTAGGCTCAATCATTTAAGAGGAAGCTTTATAGCTCGGGCCCAACTCCGACGCGGCCTATTCAAATACATGTAAAACGCAAAAACGTTTTTCTGAGATAACCCCTGGACCGATTTTGATGAAATTTGTCGCATTTGAAAGAGAAAGTTAAATTCTAGTGACTGTTGGAAGCGGGATTTCGATTTAGGGCTTGAATTTTCTTAAAACGATTTTCAAATATTTGACCGTTTGAAAAAAAAAAACAGAAGCACGAAGTTTATAAATTCACAGCTCTGCATCAAGAACCGATATCGCGGTTCTGTAAACGGCATCCATTAGACCATTCAAAGCGGACAAATTCAGTATGTCATTTTACATCTTACGTGAATTTGTTACGTTGGTTACAACGGTTTTGCAAAAGTTGTATTTCTCTATTATTAAATTTTTTTATATTCATGTGTAACATATCAATTTTGTCCGCTTTAGATGTACTATTAGATGCAATTCACAGAATTGTATTATCATTTTTAGTGGTTAAGTTACAGAGTTGTAAACTTGATAGTTTCCGTTTTTTGAAAATTTTCGATTTTTGCCAATTTTTAATAAAAAATTGACAATCTAACTCAAAAATTCGAAACCAACAGTCACTAGATTTTAAGTTTGTCTTTTAAATGCAACAAACCTCGTCAAATTTGGTGCAGTGGTTGCCGAGAAAAACGAATTCTCCTTTTCCATGTATTTAGATAGGAGCACTTGAGCTGAAGCTTCCTCTTAACGCTTGCACTGGAAAGAACAAATAACCGCCGTCTGTAGAAAACTCACTTTCAGCTGTTACACACTGGCCCGTGCCCGGCAATATTTTCCTCGCGCTTTGCTTCGCTGCGTACCCACATCAGCTATTGTTGTGAAATATGGGGCTTAACATATCAAACTTACTTAACTTAAATGCGCCCGCTGACCGTCACGCTCGGCGTATGTATGTAACCGAGTGCTACTGCCCGGCTCATACTCTTCTCTAAGGGAGTAGAAGAAGCGAGCCACTTCAAAGCGACAAAAATGCGCATCGACGAGCTTACGATTACCTCTTTCTTTTAATCATCAGTCCACTCTGGTTGCCTCAATCAGGGTCCAACCAAAGGCGACAACTGAGCTGCACGAACGACCGCCACGTCGCAACTCGGACAGACTGAGGGCGGGTGAAATGGGAGCAACACAACACACAGTGGCGAGCGCAAATGCAATCGAGCAAAGCTCGCCTTGCGAGGGCGAAAAAACAATGCTACCACGCCTTATGAATACATGCGTTTGCGCTCGCTCACCTGACCAAAGTTTACCGCGCGTGTCTCGTACGGCCGAACGCGAGATAATGGCATCATGCAAAAGAGGGTCAACGGAGCAGGAGATCGCAAATCCTGCGCATCACTGCCGAAGCACCAAGTGGGTAGCCCTGAAGAGGGCTGTTGGGTTCTTCAGAGGAGCTGATGCGCTGCTTGCAGACGACGCCGCGCACGCGTGCTGCTTAGCCTCCGAAACCGTAGAGGGTGCGGCCCTGACGCTTGAGGGCATACACCACGTCCATGGCTGTCACGGTCTTGCGCTTGGCGTGCTCAGTGTAGGTGACGGCGTCCCGGATCACGTTCTCGAGGAACACCTTGAGCACACCGCGTGTCTCCTCGTAGATCAGGCCAGAGATACGCTTGACACCACCACGGCGAGCGAGGCGACGGATGGCTGGCTTGGTGATGCCTTGGATGTTGTCACGCAACACCTTACGATGACGCTTCGCGCCACCCTTGCCGAGCCCCTTGCCGCCCTTGCCACGTCCAGACATCTCGGCTGTTGCTGCTGCTTCGAAGCGAGTCAGGAAAGCGAATGCCGCGTCCTTGCGCCGCGACTGAGCGAGGAAGCCGCGCCGAAGGGCGAGGAGGTGAAACGCGCGCCGATTGGCTCACGGGCAGCGCGGCCTCTCTTCGCGGGTGAGTCGCGGGTGGCAGCACTGAGCCCTGCTTAGGCCACGCACTGAGTTCACGAAAATGTGGCTGCGCAACACAATCGCGGAGTTTACTTTTTTTTTTCTTATGTTTTTTCTTTTTGGCATTTCTGACTGCAACGTAGGCTGATGTTCAACCCGCCTCCCTCCTTCTTTTGCTCAACTCGCCAAGAGAAAAACAAACGTGTCAACAATGTTATTGTGCTATGTTGCACGCACCCACTGCTCGTTTCGCGCCCCAGGAACAAGTTTATTGTCTTCTCATAATTATGATTACTCGTTCTATTCACCGGTAGCTCGGCTACGCTTTCAAGTGCACCCTGGTCATTGCCGCAAAGCACACCGTGCGCACAGCTTCAAACTCCGCCACGCCAACATCGTTCACTTGATCACTAGTCGCGAAACAGGGCGCGTTCATGCTCTGTTCGCCTCAGGCGTTTCAAATTTCGCACGCCGGCACCGCTGACTGGTGCCTACACGACCGTCAAATTTCGTCGCGATAGCTTACGTAGCCTCGTAGATAACGTCAGCGAAATCAGCCTAAGACGCGCGCGCGAGCCCAATTCAGCATTCTAGGGGACGGAAGAGAGCGAGGGAACCGTTTGCGCCGCTCCTCACTCCTCCCTCTCCCATCGCCCGTGCGAAGGCAGCTACGCAGGGCGCGCGCGCGGAACCGCTAGCTATGCAGTATGCGGAGAGCGCGCGCATCTCTTCTTTTCCCACTTCAAAGTCACTTACTACTGCTACATTTGTAATAACAGTGTAAAATTTCCCCTTAGGCAGTGCTGCTTCGTGAACGTGCGCACCCATTTCCGCTCGCCAGCCACCGCTACAGCAATGCGGCTCTGAATTTCAGTCCGGAGCATACGTGCGGGCGGCCGCCGAGAGGGCATTAGTTCTAGCAGCCATAGAGGCACACCTCAGGGCCCGCAAAAGCGCGTCGAACGACAAGAAGAAACAAAACGGTAAAAAGAAAAAAAAAAGGAGGGATGAGGGCTGCCTGCTTTTAAAAGTTGCGCTACATCAGAATTAAGTAAACGTGCAGCAACGACCGCCTCATCATCCTCGGTGTGTGAAACACGCGCCGTGGTAATTAGTGCATGCAGGCCAACGTGGCCGCTCGCGCAGAGTCGCCTCACGCGCCCCATACTTGCTTAGTGTGTGTTGTTTTGCTGAGCCCCATGGCGTTCCGTGCGGTTCTGCTACAAAAGTTGTAGCACACGCGCTGTCCGACCGCGCACGCCGCGTGTTTGAAAACAAGAAGTAGTAGTAAGTGCCGTTGAGATGGTAAAAGAAGAGAAGAGTGCAGTACCGTAGCTGTCTCTCGCTTAGGAGGTCACCTCAACAGTACTACACGGGGGAGGGTAAGGAGAATAAAGGAGCCAAGAGAAACAAAGATTAAAGAGGACGAGCGGAAGGCCGTGAAGAAAAAAAAAAAAAAAAAAGAGAGAAGCGTGGTAAGGTTCGACGACTCAAAGAACTCAATGAGCTGGGAAGGCTCTTTTGAGTAAAACCGCAAAACCCCTAGGAAACGAGAAAGTCCTCAGGACGGGCTATGGGGAGTCCAAGGCGTCGATTAGGATTTCACGAGCCGAGAGATATATGCAGTGCATATATCTATAATAAAAGTGCATATATCATATAAAAGGGACGCTCACGGGCCTATCGGCCCGTGAGAGTCCCTTTTTGTGTGTGTTGTTGTGCTGCGCGCATGGCGTTGTGTGCGTGTCTGATACAAAACTTTCAGCACACGCGCTGTCGCAATGAGAATACGACAGCGCGCGCCGGGTGTGTGTAAACGAGGAAGCGTCGAACAGAGGGAACGGACGGAATTGTCGAGATTCTCACTACATCCCAATGCCAATGCAGACACTTTGGGTGGCTCTGAGAAGAGCCGTTGGGTGTTGGCTGCGCGGACGAGCGCTCGGTCGCCTACTTGGAGCTGGTGTACTTGGTGACGGCTTTGGTGCCCTCGGACACGGCGTGTTTGGCCAGCTCTCCGGGCAACAGCAGACGCACGGCAGTCTGGATCTCCCGGCTCGTGATGGTCGAGCGCTTGTTGTAGTGAGCCAGACGGGACGACTCCGCGGCGATACGCTCGAAGATGTCGTTCACGAAGCTGTTCATGATAGACATGGCCTTGCTGGAGACTCCAGTGTCCGGGTGCACCTGCTTCAGCACCTTGTAGATATAGATGGAGAAGCTCTCCTTCCTGCGGCGCTTCTTCTTCTTCTTGTCGGTGGCGCGCACGTTCTTCTGCGCCTTGCCGGCCTTCTTCACGGCCTTACCGCTGGGCTGGGGAGGCATGTCAGTAGCCGAGCAAACGAGATCGGAATACGCGCGACCGGTCGCGCGCGCCGCGTTTTTATCGCGGGAGGGTGGTGTTCACGCGACCCCGCAAAGCCGCGCTCGCCATTGGTCCGCGCGGCTTCTCTCCCTTTCCCTCGCGCTTTCCTTCGGGACCGGCGGCGGCGAGAGCGGCGAAGGCGCTACGAGCACGGCTCAAATCGCTCACAGATCGCCACTGTGCAAGTCGTTGCTTGCTACTCAGTCTACGCATCAACAGCACCAGCATGTCCGGACGCGGCAAAGGCGGCAAGGCGAAGGGCAAGAGCAAGACGCGTTCCAGCCGCGCGGGTCTCCAGTTCCCCGTGGGCCGTATCCACCGTCTCCTGCGCAAGGGAAACTACGCCGAGCGCGTCGGAGCGGGCGCTCCCGTCTACCTCGCGGCCGTCCTCGAGTACCTGGCTGCCGAAGTGCTCGAGCTCGCTGGCAACGCGGCTCGTGACAACAAGAAGACCAGGATCATCCCCCGCCACCTGCAGCTCGCCATCCGCAACGACGAGGAGCTGAACAAGCTGCTCTCCGGCGTGACGATCGCGCAGGGCGGCGTCTTGCCCAACATCCAAGCTGTGCTTCTCCCAAAGAAGACCGAGAAGAAGGCGTAAGCGAGCTCCCAGCCGCCGGACTACAGTCGCGCTCGTCGCACAACCCAACGGTCCTTGTCAGGACCACCGAAATGCGTGTGACGGCAGGGTTTTGCTTGGCAATCCCGTTCTCTGCGCCCGTTTCCCTCTGTTTGAATTAGCGCAACCGTGCCTCTTGAACTGACGCTGCTGCTAGCTAGCTGGCATTTCAGTGCACGAATGTAGATGGAAAGCGAGCTTCCGGGTGTCCGGGGGCGCACAGGGACGAGCCTCACTGCAATTAGCGTACGATTCGCGTAGTGGAATGTGATAGGCGATTGGGCCCTTAAAAACAAACAAACAAAAAATGGGCCATATCCGCAACCAGCATGCACTTATGAGCCAGGCAGGTATGCATGAGGAACGTGAACAAACGCATGCATGGCATACCAATACACAAAAGCTTGCACGCCACATCGGCCGCATTAATTTCGTTTTCGGGCGCGGCTTCTTCGCATGAATGCGCGCACCGTTTTGCAACGAACACGCATATTGTTTAATTTTTTTTTCCCCCTCTCTCTTCTTGTTCGTGCTCGAAAGCGCGCAATACTTACCATATGCATACCAAACAGGCACCACCTCGCACCGGCAGCCCACCACAGGCACACACAAAAAAAAATATTAATAATAAAAAATAACAACAAAACAGACAGACCGAGAGGGTACGGTTGGAGTACGTGGTCTCGCGTGCTCCCGTGGCCGAAGCAAACATGTAGGTGGTCCTGAGAAGGACCGTTTTGTGTTGCTTGCCTGACCGAGGCTGCGGCGCAGACAGCGGCCGAACTTAGGCGCGCTCGCCACGGATGCGCCGGGCCAGCTGGATGTCCTTCGGCATGATGGTAACGCGCTTGGCGTGGATGGCGCACAGGTTGGTGTCCTCGAAGAGACCGACCAGGTATGCCTCGCTGGCCTCCTGAAGGGCCATCACAGCCGAACTCTGGAATCGGAGGTCGGTCTTGAAATCCTGAGCGATTTCCCTCACCAAGCGCTGGAACGGCAGCTTGCGGATGAGAAGTTCGGTCGACTTCTGGTAGCGGCGAATTTCACGAAGGGCCACGGTTCCAGGCCTGTACCGATGCGGTTTCTTAACCCCACCTGTGGCAGGTGCACTCTTGCGAGCAGCCTTGGTAGCAAGCTGCTTACGCGGAGCCTTCCCACCGGTGCTCTTACGGGCGGTTTGCTTGGTCCTGGCCATGGCGAACGGAGCGAGCGTCCGAACTCGTCGACTGCCGGAGTGAAAATGACCCCTGCGCCGCGCGCGTCGTGCTTCGCCGCACTACTCTTCTCCTCTCCAACTCACCCGCCGATTGGCCAGCGCCCGCACAGCCGTCTCGGGCGGTGCGCGCGCCGCCGCCGTTCGCCAGGATGCTGGAGGAGGCACGTTTTCGCGCGGGCGCCTTGTTCGCGGCTAAGGAAAGCACATTCGCAGGCGGTTTAATTGAGTTTAAACACGACAGCATGCCGCGCTGTTCTCTTTCGTTTCAGCCAACACCACAATCTCGTTTATACCGCCGCGCGTCGCCAATTGCCAGTGCCGAGTGTGAGACCACACCACTAATCTCGACAGTGGTTAGCGCTCCACGCCCAACGCCATCGGAGCTGTTATCGCGATCTCCGCGCGACGGAGATGGCTGGCATGTTTAGGCTACATTATTGCTTGTCCACTGCCTTGCTTTGATCATGCTGATGCTCGTTTCACGAACTATAAGTGCGCGCCACGGTGCCTTCTCGAGGGGCAACTGCATCGTGTTTTGGCCGCACTCGGCAGCAAACCGTCTCGCATGTGCACACATGCCAGTACCGCACTTTCCCGTCCACGCATAGAAGAACGCGAGGCCCGCATGCGCCTCGCAAAGATTAACGACAAACTGACTAGCAGCACCACTTCAGAGTTACAGAGAAAACGATGCACTTCCGCTCTAAGAGCGAATATGGAATACAATATTGACAGGTGTTGAACGCGCGTTAGGAGACCTGGACAACTAATTGGGGCTTCAAAACTGTGGATAGGCAAGCTGTACTTCCATATGTATGAAGGGTCCTTAAACAATATGTCAAGGTAGCATCAACCAATGCTTCGCAGGCGCGATCCCAAGCGCGGCTTCCCCGTGCCACGTATTCGGTGCGCAGTTTTCGCGCTTGCAAGGGACACCATGTTTTGACAAACAATCATCAAACGCAACACTTTGCTCCATACAGTGCGTACATTTCGTCAGCTAGCTTTTTCGATTGCATTCCCGCACGCAACTTCGCCACAGGATCGACGGCATCGATGTCATGTCATAGCGAAGCTCCAGCTCGGCAGCCGCCGGGAGAAATCTATTTCCTCGCCAACTAATGCACCGAATTTGGTGCGCCTAATTGCGTGTAAAAGAAAATGTTCAAATGCCGCGCCTGCAACAGCGCGATCTTCAACTGATGCCGAGCGCTGCCTCTTTTTTCTTTACTATTTTTTTTCTCAGTGATTGTGGCAAACTGTGAAATGGAAGAGAGAAAAAACAGTTCGACTGTGCGCTTTAAAGCTCCGTCACACAGCAATGGAACCGGATTTGGAAATTCTGTTAATTGCACAAGGCGATATGTATAAAGGGAACACAATTTATACGCCTCGATAAGATATACCAGTCATGTGTGAGTATGACTTTTACAATACCTTCACAGACATCACAGGCGTTTTCGATGGGATAAAATTTTTTAGACAGAACTTCCGTGAGTAGTTGCGTGCAATTCACACGATCGCGGTACCGCTTTGTATTGTTGAGATATGAAACTTTGTACTTCTTAACCTGCCAGTACTCGTGCATTATGGAAGGGGAAAAAAAAGAGAGAGAGAGACGTCACCGCACCACCACACATTTTTCTCAGATGGAACAAGCAGCTTGTTTACATGGCTGCAGTAGTTCTCTCGTGACAACCCGTTGTTTTCTCTTGGGTGTGTTCCGATGCCTTACTTAGAGTTTACCTCCGAGCTACACGCACGACCGGTATGACCTCATTGCGCACTGTGTACGCCTTGCTTCGTCCTCGTCTATTCCCTTTGCGCGCGCATGCCAGTGACTTCGCAGCAGTAATCATTACATAGACAAGACAAAAAGAAATAACCAAAAGTGCCGCGTTTCTTCAAAGCAAGAGGCCCGTACATTTTCTCTGACTGTTCCTTCCCCATTTGTTTACCTGTTTAGCCATCACCTCACTTTGCTATATACATCAAGGCCATAGGCGCAGTTCCCGGTGGCTTCGTGGGACGAATGTAAAATAATAGGCGCGAGCTTGGCTTTCATTAAACGCAACACGAATGCGAAATCCGTGCAATGACGACGGCCGGTGTGTGTCAGCTTCCCTTACCTTGGCGTGCCAATGTATGTGCCATGAGTGAGGGAGCCGGTTCGAATTCGGAATTTTTCTCTACAGCAGCTTGCACATTCACGATATTCCAGGGATGCAGCGGCAGGAGGTAGTCTTGTGCACTTTGGCGCGTCCATGCCATGGCATTGCGCAACCGCCTCACAGCGCGTAATACGCCGGACATGAGCTGCCACAAGGAGAAATGTTCACATGTAGGACAGGTGGCTCCCTCTGGCGGCGAAGAGTTCGACAAATACGTGATGCACCGCTCCCCCATCGGGCGGCCGCTCGTCCCTCTCTCTCTTTTTGCCCCGTTCTCGCGGCGTGTGGCATGCACAAATACGTTGCTCGAAAAAGTTTGTTTTCTTTAAATACAGCGCATGTCCAGCGCCCGCTTCCTTACCGATCTAAGTATATGGCGCGAACAAGGGTCACCCAGCATCGCCTACACGCACGCATGACGAAAGGGCCAGTCGTACAGAAATAACGAGAGAAAGTGAGCCTGCACTGTGCAAGCATATTTCTGTCTCAGTAAGCACACTTCACCGCTCTGCTCCTTTATTTTATTTTCCTCTTGTTTTGGGCAACTCAGCAGTGCATTGTCTTGCAAGAAGAGCCACGTTGGCCTCGAACCAACTGCTTATCACCCTACAGCGCGCTGACAAGAAATGCCACTGTGACCCTGTACACAAGTATGAAAACAGCACGCGCCTCGCTGTCTACCGCGCGCACCCTCGTCCATTTGAATACAACGCAGTGAGCCCGGTTCTAGCGACAGCTACCTAGCTAATCTCACCTTTGCATTCATTTGCGTCGCTCAAAAGAGTTACACAATTGTGAATCGCACGGTGGTAGTTTACGGCCGCCCAGCTCGTAGGGCAAGAGGGCTGGCTCGTTATTGTTTCTCCGACGCACGCAAACCAACGAAGCCATGCGAATGCCGCTCAGGCACAGCGTCGCGCGTAGGCTCAATCATTTAAGAGGAAGCTTTATAGCTCGGGCCCAACTCCGACGCGGCCTATTCAAATACATGTAAAACGCAAAAACGTTTTTCTGAGATAACCCCTGGACCGATTTTGATGAAATTTGTCGCATTTGAAAGAGAAAGTTAAATTCTAGTGACTGTTGGAAGCGGGATTTCGATTTAGGGCTTGAATTTTCTTAAAACGATTTTCAAATATTTGACCGTTTGAAAAAAAAAAAACAGAAGCACGAAGTTTATAAATTCACAGCTCTGCATCAAGAACCGATATCGCGGTTCTGTAAACGGCATCCATTAGACCATTCAAAGCGGACAAATTCAGTATGTCATTTTACATCTTACGTGAATTTGTTACGTTGGTTACAACGGTTTTGCAAAAGTTGTATTTCTCTATTATTAAATTTTTTTATATTCATGTGTAACATATCAATTTTGTCCGCTTTAGATGTACTATTAGATGCAATTCACAGAATTGTATTATCATTTTTAGTGGTTAAGTTACAGAGTTGTAAACTTGATAGTTTCCGTTTTTTGAAAATTTTCGATTTTTGCCAATTTTTAATAAAAAATTGACAATCTAACTCAAAAATTCGAAACCAACAGTCACTAGATTTTAAGTTTGTCTTTTAAATGCAACAAACCTCGTCAAATTTGGTGCAGTGGTTGCCGAGAAAAACGAATTCTCCTTTTCCATGTATTTAGATAGGAGCACTTGAGCTGAAGCTTCCTCTTAACGCTTGCACTGGAAAGAACAAATAACCGCCGTCTGTAGAAAACTCACTTTCAGCTGTTACACACTGGCCCGTGCCCGGCAATATTTTCCTCGCGCTTTGCTTCGCTGCGTACCCACATCAGCTATTGTTGTGAAATATGGGGCTTAACATATCAAACTTACTTAACTTAAATGCGCCCGCTGACCGTCACGCTCGGCGTATGTATGTAACCGAGTGCTACTGCCCGGCTCATACTCTTCTCTAAGGGAGTAGAAGAAGCGAGCCACTTCAAAGCGACAAAAATGCGCATCGACGAGCTTACGATTACCTCTTTCTTTTAATCATCAGTCCACTCTGGTTGCCTCAATCAGGGTCCAACCAAAGGCGACAACTGAGCTGCACGAACGACCGCCACGTCGCAACTCGGACAGACTGAGGGCGGGTGAAATGGGAGCAACACAACACACAGTGGCGAGCGCAAATGCAATCGAGCAAAGCTCGCCTTGCGAGGGCGAAAAAACAATGCTACCACGCCTTATGAATACATGCGTTTGCGCTCGCTCACCTGACCAAAGTTTACCGCGCGTGTCTCGTACGGCCGAACGCGAGATAATGGCATCATGCAAAAGAGGGTCAACGGAGCAGGAGATCGCAAATCCTGCGCATCACTGCCGAAGCACCAAGTGGGTAGCCCTGAAGAGGGCTGTTGGGTTCTTCAGAGGAGCTGATGCGCTGCTTGCAGACGACGCCGCGCACGCGTGCTGCTTAGCCTCCGAAACCGTAGAGGGTGCGGCCCTGACGCTTGAGGGCATACACCACGTCCATGGCTGTCACGGTCTTGCGCTTGGCGTGCTCAGTGTAGGTGACGGCGTCCCGGATCACGTTCTCGAGGAACACCTTGAGCACACCGCGTGTCTCCTCGTAGATCAGGCCAGAGATACGCTTGACACCACCACGGCGAGCGAGGCGACGGATGGCTGGCTTGGTGATGCCTTGGATGTTGTCACGCAACACCTTACGATGACGCTTCGCGCCACCCTTGCCGAGCCCCTTGCCGCCCTTGCCACGTCCAGACATCTCGGCTGTTGCTGCTGCTTCGAAGCGAGTCAGGAAAGCGAATGCCGCGTCCTTGCGCCGCGACTGAGCGAGGAAGCCGCGCCGAAGGGCGAGGAGGTGAAACGCGCGCCGATTGGCTCACGGGCAGCGCGGCCTCTCTTCGCGGGTGAGTCGCGGGTGGCAGCACTGAGCCCTGCTTAGGCCACGCACTGAGTTCACGAAAATGTGGCTGCGCAACACAATCGCGGAGTTTACTTTTTTTTTTCTTATGTTTTTTCTTTTTGGCATTTCTGACTGCAACGTAGGCTGATGTTCAACCCGCCTCCCTCCTTCTTTTGCTCAACTCGCCAAGAGAAAAACAAACGTGTCAACAATGTTATTGTGCTATGTTGCACGCACCCACTGCTCGTTTCGCGCCCCAGGAACAAGTTTATTGTCTTCTCATAATTATGATTACTCGTTCTATTCACCGGTAGCTCGGCTACGCTTTCAAGTGCACCCTGGTCATTGCCGCAAAGCACACCGTGCGCACAGCTTCAAACTCCGCCACGCCAACATCGTTCACTTGATCACTAGTCGCGAAACAGGGCGCGTTCATGCTCTGTTCGCCTCAGGCGTTTCAAATTTCGCACGCCGGCACCGCTGACTGGTGCCTACACGACCGTCAAATTTCGTCGCGATAGCTTACGTAGCCTCGTAGATAACGTCAGCGAAATCAGCCTAAGACGCGCGCGCGAGCCCAATTCAGCATTCTAGGGGACGGAAGAGAGCGAGGGAACCGTTTGCGCCGCTCCTCACTCCTCCCTCTCCCATCGCCCGTGCGAAGGCAGCTACGCAGGGCGCGCGCGCGGAACCGCTAGCTATGCAGTATGCGGAGAGCGCGCGCATCTCTTCTTTTCCCACTTCAAAGTCACTTACTACTGCTACATTTGTAATAACAGTGTAAAATTTCCCCTTAGGCAGTGCTGCTTCGTGAACGTGCGCACCCATTTCCGCTCGCCAGCCACCGCTACAGCAATGCGGCTCTGAATTTCAGTCCGGAGCATACGTGCGGGCGGCCGCCGAGAGGGCATTAGTTCTAGCAGCCATAGAGGCACACCTCAGGGCCCGCAAAAGCGCGTCGAACGACAAGAAGAAACAAAACGGTAAAAAGAAAAAAAAAAGGAGGGATGAGGGCTGCCTGCTTTTAAAAGTTGCGCTACATCAGAATTAAGTAAACGTGCAGCAACGACCGCCTCATCATCCTCGGTGTGTGAAACACGCGCCGTGGTAATTAGTGCATGCAGGCCAACGTGGCCGCTCGCGCAGAGTCGCCTCACGCGCCCCATACTTGCTTAGTGTGTGTTGTTTTGCTGAGCCCCATGGCGTTCCGTGCGGTTCTGCTACAAAAGTTGTAGCACACGCGCTGTCCGACCGCGCACGCCGCGTGTTTGAAAACAAGAAGTAGTAGTAAGTGCCGTTGAGATGGTAAAAGAAGAGAAGAGTGCAGTACCGTAGCTGTCTCTCGCTTAGGAGGTCACCTCAACAGTACTACACGGGGGAGGGTAAGGAGAATAAAGGAGCCAAGAGAAACAAAGATTAAAGAGGACGAGCGGAAGGCCGTGAAGAAAAAAAAAAAAAAAAAAAGAGAGAAGCGTGGTAAGGTTCGACGACTCAAAGAACTCAATGAGCTGGGAAGGCTCTTTTGAGTAAAACCGCAAAACCCCTAGGAAACGAGAAAGTCCTCAGGACGGGCTATGGGGAGTCCAAGGCGTCGATTAGGATTTCACGAGCCGAGAGATATATGCAGTGCATATATCTATAATAAAAGTGCATATATCATATAAAAGGGACGCTCACGGGCCTATCGGCCCGTGAGAGTCCCTTTTTGTGTGTGTTGTTGTGCTGCGCGCATGGCGTTGTGTGCGTGTCTGATACAAAACTTTCAGCACACGCGCTGTCGCAATGAGAATACGACAGCGCGCGCCGGGTGTGTGTAAACGAGGAAGCGTCGAACAGAGGGAACGGACGGAATTGTCGAGATTCTCACTACATCCCAATGCCAATGCAGACACTTTGGGTGGCTCTGAGAAGAGCCGTTGGGTGTTGGCTGCGCGGACGAGCGCTCGGTCGCCTACTTGGAGCTGGTGTACTTGGTGACGGCTTTGGTGCCCTCGGACACGGCGTGTTTGGCCAGCTCTCCGGGCAACAGCAGACGCACGGCAGTCTGGATCTCCCGGCTCGTGATGGTCGAGCGCTTGTTGTAGTGAGCCAGACGGGACGACTCCGCGGCGATACGCTCGAAGATGTCGTTCACGAAGCTGTTCATGATAGACATGGCCTTGCTGGAGACTCCAGTGTCCGGGTGCACCTGCTTCAGCACCTTGTAGATATAGATGGAGAAGCTCTCCTTCCTGCGGCGCTTCTTCTTCTTCTTGTCGGTGGCGCGCACGTTCTTCTGCGCCTTGCCGGCCTTCTTCACGGCCTTACCGCTGGGCTGGGGAGGCATGTCAGTAGCCGAGCAAACGAGATCGGAATACGCGCGACCGGTCGCGCGCGCCGCGTTTTTATCGCGGGAGGGTGGTGTTCACGCGACCCCGCAAAGCCGCGCTCGCCATTGGTCCGCGCGGCTTCTCTCCCTTTCCCTCGCGCTTTCCTTCGGGACCGGCGGCGGCGAGAGCGGCGAAGGCGCTACGAGCACGGCTCAAATCGCTCACAGATCGCCACTGTGCAAGTCGTTGCTTGCTACTCAGTCTACGCATCAACAGCACCAGCATGTCCGGACGCGGCAAAGGCGGCAAGGCGAAGGGCAAGAGCAAGACGCGTTCCAGCCGCGCGGGTCTCCAGTTCCCCGTGGGCCGTATCCACCGTCTCCTGCGCAAGGGAAACTACGCCGAGCGCGTCGGAGCGGGCGCTCCCGTCTACCTCGCGGCCGTCCTCGAGTACCTGGCTGCCGAAGTGCTCGAGCTCGCTGGCAACGCGGCTCGTGACAACAAGAAGACCAGGATCATCCCCCGCCACCTGCAGCTCGCCATCCGCAACGACGAGGAGCTGAACAAGCTGCTCTCCGGCGTGACGATCGCGCAGGGCGGCGTCTTGCCCAACATCCAAGCTGTGCTTCTCCCAAAGAAGACCGAGAAGAAGGCGTAAGCGAGCTCCCAGCCGCCGGACTACAGTCGCGCTCGTCGCACAACCCAACGGTCCTTGTCAGGACCACCGAAATGCGTGTGACGGCAGGGTTTTGCTTGGCAATCCCGTTCTCTGCGCCCGTTTCCCTCTGTTTGAATTAGCGCAACCGTGCCTCTTGAACTGACGCTGCTGCTAGCTAGCTGGCATTTCAGTGCACGAATGTAGATGGAAAGCGAGCTTCCGGGTGTCCGGGGGCGCACAGGGACGAGCCTCACTGCAATTAGCGTACGATTCGCGTAGTGGAATGTGATAGGCGATTGGGCCCTTAAAAACAAACAAACAAAAAATGGGCCATATCCGCAACCAGCATGCACTTATGAGCCAGGCAGGTATGCATGAGGAACGTGAACAAACGCATGCATGGCATACCAATACACAAAAGCTTGCACGCCACATCGGCCGCATTAATTTCGTTTTCGGGCGCGGCTTCTTCGCATGAATGCGCGCACCGTTTTGCAACGAACACGCATATTGTTTAATTTTTTTTTCCCCCTCTCTCTTCTTGTTCGTGCTCGAAAGCGCGCAATACTTACCATATGCATACCAAACAGGCACCACCTCGCACCGGCAGCCCACCACAGGCACACACAAAAAAAAATATTAATAATAAAAAATAACAACAAAACAGACAGACCGAGAGGGTACGGTTGGAGTACGTGGTCTCGCGTGCTCCCGTGGCCGAAGCAAACATGTAGGTGGTCCTGAGAAGGACCGTTTTGTGTTGCTTGCCTGACCGAGGCTGCGGCGCAGACAGCGGCCGAACTTAGGCGCGCTCGCCACGGATGCGCCGGGCCAGCTGGATGTCCTTCGGCATGATGGTAACGCGCTTGGCGTGGATGGCGCACAGGTTGGTGTCCTCGAAGAGACCGACCAGGTATGCCTCGCTGGCCTCCTGAAGGGCCATCACAGCCGAACTCTGGAATCGGAGGTCGGTCTTGAAATCCTGAGCGATTTCCCTCACCAAGCGCTGGAACGGCAGCTTGCGGATGAGAAGTTCGGTCGACTTCTGGTAGCGGCGAATTTCACGAAGGGCCACGGTTCCAGGCCTGTACCGATGCGGTTTCTTAACCCCACCTGTGGCAGGTGCACTCTTGCGAGCAGCCTTGGTAGCAAGCTGCTTACGCGGAGCCTTCCCACCGGTGCTCTTACGGGCGGTTTGCTTGGTCCTGGCCATGGCGAACGGAGCGAGCGTCCGAACTCGTCGACTGCCGGAGTGAAAATGACCCCTGCGCCGCGCGCGTCGTGCTTCGCCGCACTACTCTTCTCCTCTCCAACTCACCCGCCGATTGGCCAGCGCCCGCACAGCCGTCTCGGGCGGTGCGCGCGCCGCCGCCGTTCGCCAGGATGCTGGAGGAGGCACGTTTTCGCGCGGGCGCCTTGTTCGCGGCTAAGGAAAGCACATTCGCAGGCGGTTTAATTGAGTTTAAACACGACAGCATGCCGCGCTGTTCTCTTTCGTTTCAGCCAACACCACAATCTCGTTTATACCGCCGCGCGTCGCCAATTGCCAGTGCCGAGTGTGAGACCACACCACTAATCTCGACAGTGGTTAGCGCTCCACGCCCAACGCCATCGGAGCTGTTATCGCGATCTCCGCGCGACGGAGATGGCTGGCATGTTTAGGCTACATTATTGCTTGTCCACTGCCTTGCTTTGATCATGCTGATGCTCGTTTCACGAACTATAAGTGCGCGCCACGGTGCCTTCTCGAGGGGCAACTGCATCGTGTTTTGGCCGCACTCGGCAGCAAACCGTCTCGCATGTGCACACATGCCAGTACCGCACTTTCCCGTCCACGCATAGAAGAACGCGAGGCCCGCATGCGCCTCGCAAAGATTAACGACAAACTGACTAGCAGCACCACTTCAGAGTTACAGAGAAAACGATGCACTTCCGCTCTAAGAGCGAATATGGAATACAATATTGACAGGTGTTGAACGCGCGTTAGGAGACCTGGACAACTAATTGGGGCTTCAAAACTGTGGATAGGCAAGCTGTACTTCCATATGTATGAAGGGTCCTTAAACAATATGTCAAGGTAGCATCAACCAATGCTTCGCAGGCGCGATCCCAAGCGCGGCTTCCCCGTGCCACGTATTCGGTGCGCAGTTTTCGCGCTTGCAAGGGACACCATGTTTTGACAAACAATCATCAAACGCAACACTTTGCTCCATACAGTGCGTACATTTCGTCAGCTAGCTTTTTCGATTGCATTCCCGCACGCAACTTCGCCACAGGATCGACGGCATCGATGTCATGTCATAGCGAAGCTCCAGCTCGGCAGCCGCCGGGAGAAATCTATTTCCTCGCCAACTAATGCACCGAATTTGGTGCGCCTAATTGCGTGTAAAAGAAAATGTTCAAATGCCGCGCCTGCAACAGCGCGATCTTCAACTGATGCCGAGCGCTGCCTCTTTTTTCTTTACTATTTTTTTTCTCAGTGATTGTGGCAAACTGTGAAATGGAAGAGAGAAAAAACAGTTCGACTGTGCGCTTTAAAGCTCCGTCACACAGCAATGGAACCGGATTTGGAAATTCTGTTAATTGCACAAGGCGATATGTATAAAGGGAACACAATTTATACGCCTCGATAAGATATACCAGTCATGTGTGAGTATGACTTTTACAATACCTTCACAGACATCACAGGCGTTTTCGATGGGATAAAATTTTTTAGACAGAACTTCCGTGAGTAGTTGCGTGCAATTCACACGATCGCGGTACCGCTTTGTATTGTTGAGATATGAAACTTTGTACTTCTTAACCTGCCAGTACTCGTGCATTATGGAAGGGGAAAAAAAAGAGAGAGAGAGACGTCACCGCACCACCACACATTTTTCTCAGATGGAACAAGCAGCTTGTTTACATGGCTGCAGTAGTTCTCTCGTGACAACCCGTTGTTTTCTCTTGGGTGTGTTCCGATGCCTTACTTAGAGTTTACCTCCGAGCTACACGCACGACCGGTATGACCTCATTGCGCACTGTGTACGCCTTGCTTCGTCCTCGTCTATTCCCTTTGCGCGCGCATGCCAGTGACTTCGCAGCAGTAATCATTACATAGACAAGACAAAAAGAAATAACCAAAAGTGCCGCGTTTCTTCAAAGCAAGAGGCCCGTACATTTTCTCTGACTGTTCCTTCCCCATTTGTTTACCTGTTTAGCCATCACCTCACTTTGCTATATACATCAAGGCCATAGGCGCAGTTCCCGGTGGCTTCGTGGGACGAATGTAAAATAATAGGCGCGAGCTTGGCTTTCATTAAACGCAACACGAATGCGAAATCCGTGCAATGACGACGGCCGGCGTGTGTCAGCTTCCCTTACCTTGGCGTGCCAATGTATGTGCCATGAGTGAGGGAGCCGGTTCGAATTCGGAATTTTTCTCTACAGCAGCTTGCACATTCACGATATTCCAGGGATGCAGCGGCAGGAGGTAGTCTTGTGCACTTTGGCGCGTCCATGCCATGGCATTGCGCAACCGCCTCACAGCGCGTAATACGCCGGACATGAGCTGCCACAAGGAGAAATGTTCACATGTAGGACAGGTGGCTCCCTCTGGCGGCGAAGAGTTCGACAAATACGTGATGCACCGCTCCCCCATCGGGCGGCCGCTCGTCCCTCTCTCTCTTTTTGCCCCGTTCTCGCGGCGTGTGGCATGCACAAATACGTTGCTCGAAAAAGTTTGTTTTCTTTAAATACAGCGCATGTCCAGCGCCCGCTTCCTTACCGATCTAAGTATATGGCGCGAACAAGGGTCACCCAGCATCGCCTACACGCACGCATGACGAAAGGGCCAGTCGTACAGAAATAACGAGAGAAAGTGAGCCTGCACTGTGCAAGCATATTTCTGTCTCAGTAAGCACACTTCACCGCTCTGCTCCTTTATTTTATTTTCCTCTTGTTTTGGGCAACTCAGCAGTGCATTGTCTTGCAAGAAGAGCCACGTTGGCCTCGAACCAACTGCTTATCACCCTACAGCGCGCTGACAAGAAATGCCACTGTGACCCTGTACACAAGTATGAAAACAGCACGCGCCTCGCTGTCTACCGCGCGCACCCTCGTCCATTTGAATACAACGCAGTGAGCCCGGTTCTAGCGACAGCTACCTAGCTAATCTCACCTTTGCATTCATTTGCGTCGCTCAAAAGAGTTACACAATTGTGAATCGCACGGTGGTAGTTTACGGCCGCCCAGCTCGTAGGGCAAGAGGGCTGGCTCGTTATTGTTTCTCCGACGCACGCAAACCAACGAAGCCATGCGAATGCCGCTCAGGCACAGCGTCGCGCGTAGGCTCAATCATTTAAGAGGAAGCTTTATAGCTCGGGCCCAACTCCGACGCGGCCTATTCAAATACATGTAAAACGCAAAAACGTTTTTCTGAGATAACCCCTGGACCGATTTTGATGAAATTTGTCGCATTTGAAAGAGAAAGTTAAATTCTAGTGACTGTTGGAAGCGGGATTTCGATTTAGGGCTTGAATTTTCTTAAAACGATTTTCAAATATTTGACCGTTTGAAAAAAAAAAACAGAAGCACGAAGTTTATAAATTCACAGCTCTGCATCAAGAACCGATATCGCGGTTCTGTAAACGGCATCCATTAGACCATTCAAAGCGGACAAATTCAGTATGTCATTTTACATCTTACGTGAATTTGTTACGTTGGTTACAACGGTTTTGCAAAAGTTGTATTTCTCTATTATTAAATTTTTTTATATTCATGTGTAACATATCAATTTTGTCCGCTTTAGATGTACTATTAGATGCAATTCACAGAATTGTATTATCATTTTTAGTGGTTAAGTTACAGAGTTGTAAACTTGATAGTTTCCGTTTTTTGAAAATTTTCGATTTTTGCCAATTTTTAATAAAAAATTGACAATCTAACTCAAAAATTCGAAACCAACAGTCACTAGATTTTAAGTTTGTCTTTTAAATGCAACAAACCTCGTCAAATTTGGTGCAGTGGTTGCCGAGAAAAACGAATTCTCCTTTTCCATGTATTTAGATAGGAGCACTTGAGCTGAAGCTTCCTCTTAACGCTTGCACTGGAAAGAACAAATAACCGCCGTCTGTAGAAAACTCACTTTCAGCTGTTACACACTGGCCCGTGCCCGGCAATATTTTCCTCGCGCTTTGCTTCGCTGCGTACCCACATCAGCTATTGTTGTGAAATATGGGGCTTAACATATCAAACTTACTTAACTTAAATGCGCCCGCTGACCGTCACGCTCGGCGTATGTATGTAACCGAGTGCTACTGCCCGGCTCATACTCTTCTCTAAGGGAGTAGAAGAAGCGAGCCACTTCAAAGCGACAAAAATGCGCATCGACGAGCTTACGATTACCTCTTTCTTTTAATCATCAGTCCACTCTGGTTGCCTCAATCAGGGTCCAACCAAAGGCGACAACTGAGCTGCACGAACGACCGCCACGTCGCAACTCGGACAGACTGAGGGCGGGTGAAATGGGAGCAACACAACACACAGTGGCGAGCGCAAATGCAATCGAGCAAAGCTCGCCTTGCGAGGGCGAAAAAACAATGCTACCACGCCTTATGAATACATGCGTTTGCGCTCGCTCACCTGACCAAAGTTTACCGCGCGTGTCTCGTACGGCCGAACGCGAGATAATGGCATCATGCAAAAGAGGGTCAACGGAGCAGGAGATCGCAAATCCTGCGCATCACTGCCGAAGCACCAAGTGGGTAGCCCTGAAGAGGGCTGTTGGGTTCTTCAGAGGAGCTGATGCGCTGCTTGCAGACGACGCCGCGCACGCGTGCTGCTTAGCCTCCGAAACCGTAGAGGGTGCGGCCCTGACGCTTGAGGGCATACACCACGTCCATGGCTTTATGTGGCCCCTAGGTCAAAAGGAAAGGAAAAGAAAAGGAGGGGCAAACCCGCACCACCGTTAAGGTATAACGGGTATAAAGCCGAATAAAAAAATAAATGAAAAGGGGCCGCCGAGGCAGCCCAAATCAGGTTTGGAGAAAAAGCCAATTGATAAAAGAAAACAGCCGGAGGCAAGCCAACAAGGAGGCCAAAATGAGGAATAAACAAATAGACGGGAAGAGAAGGGGGGAGCAGGAAAGTAAAACTGCCTCCAGGGTCTGCAAGCAGCGCATGCTCCCAAACGCACCCCGTCCGCAGGGCAACCCAACAATGCCCACGCAGTGACGCGCAGGTGGTTTATTGTAAAAAGAACCGAAGCATATGGCTGTCGTCATGGGCGCGCTCGTGCCGTGTGGTCGTGTCCCGCCGAGGCGACTGGGAGAGTCCGGAGAAAGGTCATCTCAGTGGAGACGCCCACGGTCGGCTGGCTGGACAGGTGCACAAAGGGTAGGAGACTATACAATTGGGGAAAGATGAAAAGGAAAGAAATGTGAATGGAGCATGCAGTTAGGACCATCCAACACGGGGAAGCCCCGCCATAGTTGGCATATGCAGTGTGGATGGCCACGAACAGTCATGCGAAAATAATATGAAAAGGTGAACCGAGGGCAGCAGTAGAAAGCAAATTAGTAGGCGTCGGGAAGAAGAGGAGGCACAGGAACAGGATGAGGAGGAACGGAAAGGGTGATAAGCCGGATGAGTTGCAGAAGCAGGGCGCGGGATCGAGGGGTTTTAATGAGCGCGGGGTACAGGTCGGGAGAAAGGGCATGGACATGATGAAGGCGGCACAACCGCGAAGCAACAAATGCAGTGCGTGGGCAGGAGGTCAAGTAATGAAGGTCATCGACAGGAGAGGCACCACACGCGCACCGATCGGAGGCAATAAGTCGAAACCGATGGAGGTAGTAGGGAAAATGACCGTGGCCGGTGAAAAAATGCGTAAACAGACGAGGCGGGGGGAACCAAGAGGGGATTGCGTAGACACTTCCGACCCATCGATAAAGACTGGTACCGAGGCCCTCACGCTGCCAGTGCAAGTGCCACTGTTGGAATGAAGCCGCAAAGAGAGTCTTCCGGACCGACCGGACTGAGGTCGGGCAGGAACGAAGTATACCACGGCGGAGCGCCGATGACGCGGCCTCGTCTGCCAGTTCGTTACCCACTACGCCCTGGTGGCCAGGGACATGGAATAGGCGCACGCGGTGACCCACGAGGTGGAGCTGGCGCAGCACTTGCTGAAAGTGCCAGACGCGTGCATCTGTATGATGAAGGCTGGAAATCGCCCGCAAGAGTGACAGGCAGTCAGTGTAGAGGTGGGTTGTGCAAGGCCCACGCCTGTTCATTAGAAACAGGAGGGCCTCGTCAAAAGCAATAGCCTCAGCATCATATGCGCTAGTGGCATTGGGTATCCTGAATTTGCGCACCGCGAGAAGGCGACCGCGCGGGCCGAACACCACGTACGCCGCGCCTGCCCCGACTGACGTGAAGGCGCCGTCCGTGTACACATGGTATACCGGCAAGGAAGAATGGAGGGCAGCCTGGGAAGGTGTCAGGCGGGTGAAGGAAAAGCGACAGGCCATGCACGGGTGACGCGACCAGGCGTCGAATGGACGCGCGATGGAGGCCGGGTCGAACGTGACCTGGCCATAATGGGTGAATTGGCGGAGAGTCAGGATGGAGAACTCCGCCCCCAACCTGTCTAACTCCACATTCAAAGGTGGACAGTTGGCCAGGATGTGCAGTGCCGTGGTGCGCGTTGTATGATAGGCACCGGTCAGGGCGACGAGAAGGGAGCGTTGAACCGACAAGACGCGTGTGGTGAGGAAGGAGGACGGAAAAGCCGGCCACCACACCGGAGACGCGTAAACAATCGCAGGAAGCAGGACCTGTCGATATAGACGCCGTATAAGCACGGGACGCAGCGAAAAATGCATGCGTAAAAATTTAAGAGATCGCGCAACCAATACCTCGGCTTTGGTTTTAAGAAAATCAACATGGGCGTGGAAATTAAGTTTGTCATCAAAGACCACGCCGAGAATTTTAATATGGTCTTTGGTTTTTAGATAAGCGCCGTCCAACCTAATGGAGGGACGCCGCTTAGATGTGCCAATGTGCCCATTGTTGAAAAAGACGAAATAGGACTTTTCGGAACTAATTTTGACCTTGTTTTGCCGTGCCCAATTGCAAACCAAGGTGAGTACAGATTCTGCAAGAGCCTGCAACTGTAAGCGCGACGAACCGGAAACGAGTATAATAGTATCGTCGGCATAAGCCTGGATGTGTACCCCCTGTCGTAATGGAAGGTCTAATAACGAGAAGATGACTAAATTCCACAGTAATGGGCTAATAGGGGAGCCCTGAGGACTGCCAATGGACGGACGCGCCGACGCGTCGCCCGCGTTCGCCCTGAAGACTACTTGGCGGTCCGTTAGGAAGGATTTAAGAAGGAAGTAAAGATTGGCGGGGCAGCGGTGTTGGCGCAGAAAAAACAACACCGAATCATGCCACACGCTGTCAAACGCACCGGTAAAGTCTAAGGAGATCAAAACCGCCGGGATTTTATCAGCCTTCAGCGCACTGAGGCGACGTTGGAGGACATGCAGAGCCAGAGGGGCGCTCCGTGCATGAGTAAATCCAAATTGTTGAGCGTGAAGGAGGTTGTGGGCGTGGAGAAAATAATAGAGGCGGGAATTTAGCAACCGTTCCAAGATCTTGCCGAATATAGAGTTCATGACGATTGGCCGATACGCGGAAGGAAGAGAAGGGGGGCGACCGGGTTTAGGAATAAAAATAACCCGGCCGACCTTCCACACGGAGGGGAAGTGGCCCAAACGGAGAGAGGCGTTAAAGACATCAAAGAAGAAACGCGGATGTAGCCGGTACAGGTGGCGGATGAACGTGGCAGTAAGCCCGTCTAGTCCCGGCGCCGACCGCGGATTGCCCCGGTAAACCGCTCGTTCGATCTCGGCCGCAGTAAAGGGACAGTCATTCCGCACCGCAGGATACGGACTCTGTACCACCGTCCGGATGCGACTATGATAGTCGCTGTCAGCGGTGGGGTCATCGAAAGCGACATGCGTCCGTAACAGGAGGGTCGCCGAGTCTAAGACGGACGTGGTTAGAATACCGTCCGAACCCTGGAGCGGAGGAAGAGAGAGGAGAGGGGGAATTTTGTCAAAAGCGGTCCGAAAAGGGATACCAAAGAGGGACCGTGCCGTAAGGTCGTGGCATGCCGCCCGATCAGCCGCAGCCTTCGATTGCCGCAGATTGCGCTTATAGATAGCGTGGGCGGCAGCATATTGAGCTCGAAAGTGCGTACGCATGGCAGGGTCGCGCGTGCGCTGAAAACGCCGGCGCATCGCGCGCACCCTGGCTCGCTCTTCCTGCAAGAGAGGCGACCACCAAGACTTTGCCCCGTCGCGGCGTGGACGGACCGTGCGAATGTAGCGTCTACAAAGGGTGTTGTAAGTGGAGTAGAACCCCTGTAACACGACGTCAAGCATAGTGGACGTGGAATAATGACACCGGGAGACGCCGCGGAACCACTTGTGGTCCCGGAGACATTCTAATATCTGGCCGCGGGCGAAGTTGGTAAGACGACGGACCGGTGTGGTCGTGGCCGCGAAAAGAGTGAATGCAATATAGCGGTGGTCGGACAGCGTCTCCTCCTCGCATACCGACCAGCTATAGCCCTGCCCAGTCAAGGAGAATGATGCTAAGGAGACATCGATCCATGACCGAGCATAGGGAGTCTCAAAGGTGGGGAGGGAGGCACAATTGTTTAAAATGAGCAAATCGTTCGCGCACGCGAACTGCACAAGTTGAGCGCCGCGCACATCGCCCCCCTCAGGACCCCACAACGCATGTTTCGCATTAAAATCGCCGCCCAAGATAAAGCTGTGGGTGAGATGTTGAGAAACGACCAGGCTCAATTCATCTAGAATGGGGTCCAACGGGCGATGAGGTGGCGCATAGACCGCGACGACAATGAAAGCGTTCCCAGCACGTTCGCAGCGGAGCGCAACGACGAGCTGGGAACAGTGGACAGGAAAGATGTCAAAGTCAGGTGCCCGCGCCAGCAAGACAACACGCGGGCGTTCGGGAGCGTGATAGGAAACGATGGACCGGGGCAGATTCTGCATGCGATAGTCGCGCATGTGCGGGTCGGACACCAGCGCAAAACTGAAGTCCCCCGCGACCATGCGCTCCACGAGCAGCTTGGTGGCATCGCGCGTACCGGCAAGATTAGCCTGGATGAATTTGAGAGGAGTGGCGCTAGCCATTGCGGGTGAGCACAGGTATGTCAGCAAAATGAATACGCGCACTCAGCAAGAGCCAGGAAAAGCGCCAGCGAAAGCACCAAAACCGTGTGCACGAAGCCAAGGCCGGCAAGAGGCGAGACCCACCGATCAAGGGCAGGACCCACAGCCAAGAGGGAGCAGCCCAAAACCTAAGAAGAGGACAAAGCTGCCCTGATCCTGCAACCGGCCGGCAGAGAATGCTATCGAAAAAAAGGTGGTGTGAGAGAAAGAAGGGGACAGAACAACGGAGACAGGAACACGGACGAAATGGGGACGCGAAAACGGGTAGGAAGACGCAGGGTACAGGTTCGAGTTGAGAGACGAAAGGAAGGCGATGTAACGAGGAGCCAAAATTAAAGGAGTGACGAAGGCACGGCGGCCCCGCCCCCGCCGGCGAGGTGCGCAGTCTCCCGCGCACGCAAAAGCCACCGACCGCCGCGGACAAGGCGGAGCCGCCGCGCTGCAACAGAGGGGCCATCAGATGGAAGCTAGCCATAATCGGTTCGCAACCGCAGGCGGGCCATGCGAGCCATCAAAAGAGGGCAGCCCCTATCGCCCGTCGGGTGCGAGCTCGGCCGCCCCGCCCGACGGCACTCGCTGCAGCACACCGTCGCATCTCCTATGTGCACGGTGCACTGCTCGCCGAGATGTTGGCCGGCGCAGCGGGTGCAAACCGCTCGCTCCGGTTGATCGCGCAGAGGACAGGCACGCCGGGGATGGCCGTACGAGGCGCAGAACGTGCACGTGGGGACGTGCAGGTCCTCCACCACGGTGGCAGATGTCCATCCCACCGTGACGCGGCCGCGGCTCGTGAGCGCCCGGAACGCCGCGGGGGTCACCGCAAGTACATGAGTGAAATTGCCTGACCGTTCCCGAAATGACACGCGCACGTCAGACGTCGAAGGGTCGAGGTTGACATCAGGATTGCGCGAGTTGATCTGCGCGACGAGGGTGCTTGCCGGGACATCGGGATCAACGCCTGTGATCTTTACCTGAGGTTTACGCCGGTCAACGAGTCGCACCGACATAGTCGTTTTAGTGATGATATTTTGTTCGATCGCCTCTTTAAGTCGGAGGACAGATGGTAAATTGTTGGTGAGGACAGTGAGGCCGCGGGACGTCTTTCGAATAGTAATGTCACTGATGTTTTCTTTAGCCGGGTCGATGTTAGTTTTTAGGACGTGGGAGAGATCTTTCGCGGGAGTGGTGGTAGGGGTGAGTGGTGACAGGAACATGACGTGTGCGTGGTCTCGCCTGGGCAAGTCGTCCTCCACGGCAACGTCGACAGCCGAAGGCGCCGGGCCGAAGGCGACCGGAGTCGGCATGCCAAGCGCGCCCGTATGAGGTGCCAAACCGCCATCTCGGGCCACCGCGGCGTAGGAACGAGCCGGGGTCGCGGAAGGAACAGCAGCCGCGCACTGCACCGGACCAGCCGCTCCAGCCCGCGCCAGTTGGTGCCGCAACTCGTCAGCCCGTCCGCATTGCCGGGCCGCGACCGCACGCAGATCAGCACACTCCTGTATCAGACCTCTCAAAAGGCCCAAGATTTGTGACCGGTAGTTATTAGTGAGTTTGCAGTTGTTATCAAACATGATATCCGTGATTTGTGTGTGGTAATCAATGGCACGTTGAAAGGAGGCCGAAAGCGCGGCATCGACGGCCCCGCGCTCGGAACATGAGTCTGCATGCCCTCGGCCGTCCGGCCGGCGATCGGCATCCGCCCGCCCAGGAGGCGCGGGTATAGCAGGCGCGGAAGGGCCGAGGTGAACATCCGCTAGGAGCCGATCGCCATCAGTAGAGAACACTGACGCGTCCGAGCGCGACGAGCCGCCCGGCGAGGCAGAGCCGCTCGCAGGCGGAAGGTCAGTAGCGGGGTTGACGCTCTCCGCCATGCCCCACTAGCGGGTATGAGCCATTGGCCCGTAGGCCGGCAGCCGGCCACGACGAAAGGTCGAAAATTAATGAAAAGTAGCCCCTTTTAGCCCAAACCCGCTCGTCGAATGCAAACCCCAAATGTTCAAAATTAACCCCTGATAGAAATTAGAAGCCAGGAATCAGAAAGAACTGACCTTTCGCCGATAAACGGGAGCTCGATTCCACCGGCCAGCCGGCTGTCACGGTCTTGCGCTTGGCGTCTGTCTATCTATCTATCTATCTATCTATCTATCTATCTATCTATCTATCTATCTATCTATCTATCTATCTATCTATCTATCTATCTGTCTGTCTGTCTGTCTGTCTGTCTGTCTGTCTGTTGTCTGTCTGTTGCGCTTGGCGTGCTCAGTGTAGGTGACGGCGTCCCGGATCACGTTCTCGAGGAACACCTTGAGCACACCGCGTGTCTCCTCGTAGATCAGGCCAGAGATACGCTTGACACCACCACGGCGAGCGAGGCGACGGATGGCTGGCTTGGTGATGCCTTGGATGTTGTCACGCAACACCTTACGATGACGCTTCGCGCCACCCTTGCCGAGCCCCTTGCCGCCCTTGCCACGTCCAGACATCTCGGCTGTTGCTGCTGCTTCGAAGCGAGTCAGGAAAGCGAATGCCGCGTCCTTGCGCCGCGACTGAGCGAGGAAGCCGCGCCGAAGGGCGAGGAGGTGAAACGCGCGCCGATTGGCTCACGGGCAGCGCGGCCTCTCTTCGCGGGTGAGTCGCGGGTGGCAGCACTGAGCCCTGCTTAGGCCACGCACTGAGTTCACGAAAATGTGGCTGCGCAACACAATCGCGGAGTTTACTTTTTTTTTTCTTATGTTTTTTCTTTTTGGCATTTCTGACTGCAACGTAGGCTGATGTTCAACCCGCCTCCCTCCTTCTTTTGCTCAACTCGCCAAGAGAAAAACAAACGTGTCAACAATGTTATTGTGCTATGTTGCACGCACCCACTGCTCGTTTCGCGCCCCAGGAACAAGTTTATTGTCTTCTCATAATTATGATTACTCGTTCTATTCACCGGTAGCTCGGCTACGCTTTCAAGTGCACCCTGGTCATTGCCGCAAAGCACACCGTGCGCACAGCTTCAAACTCCGCCACGCCAACATCGTTCACTTGATCACTAGTCGCGAAACAGGGCGCGTTCATGCTCTGTTCGCCTCAGGCGTTTCAAATTTCGCACGCCGGCACCGCTGACTGGTGCCTACACGACCGTCAAATTTCGTCGCGATAGCTTACGTAGCCTCGTAGATAACGTCAGCGAAATCAGCCTAAGACGCGCGCGCGAGCCCAATTCAGCATTCTAGGGGACGGAAGAGAGCGAGGGAACCGTTTGCGCCGCTCCTCACTCCTCCCTCTCCCATCGCCCGTGCGAAGGCAGCTACGCAGGGCGCGCGCGCGGAACCGCTAGCTATGCAGTATGCGGAGAGCGCGCGCATCTCTTCTTTTCCCACTTCAAAGTCACTTACTACTGCTACATTTGTAATAACAGTGTAAAATTTCCCCTTAGGCAGTGCTGCTTCGTGAACGTGCGCACCCATTTCCGCTCGCCAGCCACCGCTACAGCAATGCGGCTCTGAATTTCAGTCCGGAGCATACGTGCGGGCGGCCGCCGAGAGGGCATTAGTTCTAGCAGCCATAGAGGCACACCTCAGGGCCCGCAAAAGCGCGTCGAACGACAAGAAGAAACAAAACGGTAAAAAGAAAAAAAAAAGGAGGGATGAGGGCTGCCTGCTTTTAAAAGTTGCGCTACATCAGAATTAAGTAAACGTGCAGCAACGACCGCCTCATCATCCTCGGTGTGTGAAACACGCGCCGTGGTAATTAGTGCATGCAGGCCAACGTGGCCGCTCGCGCAGAGTCGCCTCACGCGCCCCATACTTGCTTAGTGTGTGTTGTTTTGCTGAGCCCCATGGCGTTCCGTGCGGTTCTGCTACAAAAGTTGTAGCACACGCGCTGTCCGACCGCGCACGCCGCGTGTTTGAAAACAAGAAGTAGTAGTAAGTGCCGTTGAGATGGTAAAAGAAGAGAAGAGTGCAGTACCGTAGCTGTCTCTCGCTTAGGAGGTCACCTCAACAGTACTACACGGGGGAGGGTAAGGAGAATAAAGGAGCCAAGAGAAACAAAGATTAAAGAGGACGAGCGGAAGGCCGTGAAGAAAAAAAAAAAAAAAAAAGAGAGAAGCGTGGTAAGGTTCGACGACTCAAAGAACTCAATGAGCTGGGAAGGCTCTTTTGAGTAAAACCGCAAAACCCCTAGGAAACGAGAAAGTCCTCAGGACGGGCTATGGGGAGTCCAAGGCGTCGATTAGGATTTCACGAGCCGAGAGATATATGCAGTGCATATATCTATAATAAAAGTGCATATATCATATAAAAGGGACGCTCACGGGCCTATCGGCCCGTGAGAGTCCCTTTTTGTGTGTGTTGTTGTGCTGCGCGCATGGCGTTGTGTGCGTGTCTGATACAAAACTTTCAGCACACGCGCTGTCGCAATGAGAATACGACAGCGCGCGCCGGGTGTGTGTAAACGAGGAAGCGTCGAACAGAGGGAACGGACGGAATTGTCGAGATTCTCACTACATCCCAATGCCAATGCAGACACTTTGGGTGGCTCTGAGAAGAGCCGTTGGGTGTTGGCTGCGCGGACGAGCGCTCGGTCGCCTACTTGGAGCTGGTGTACTTGGTGACGGCTTTGGTGCCCTCGGACACGGCGTGTTTGGCCAGCTCTCCGGGCAACAGCAGACGCACGGCAGTCTGGATCTCCCGGCTCGTGATGGTCGAGCGCTTGTTGTAGTGAGCCAGACGGGACGACTCCGCGGCGATACGCTCGAAGATGTCGTTCACGAAGCTGTTCATGATAGACATGGCCTTGCTGGAGACTCCAGTGTCCGGGTGCACCTGCTTCAGCACCTTGTAGATATAGATGGAGAAGCTCTCCTTCCTGCGGCGCTTCTTCTTCTTCTTGTCGGTGGCGCGCACGTTCTTCTGCGCCTTGCCGGCCTTCTTCACGGCCTTACCGCTGGGCTGGGGAGGCATGTCAGTAGCCGAGCAAACGAGATCGGAATACGCGCGACCGGTCGCGCGCGCCGCGTTTTTATCGCGGGAGGGTGGTGTTCACGCGACCCCGCAAAGCCGCGCTCGCCATTGGTCCGCGCGGCTTCTCTCCCTTTCCCTCGCGCTTTCCTTCGGGACCGGCGGCGGCGAGAGCGGCGAAGGCGCTACGAGCACGGCTCAAATCGCTCACAGATCGCCACTGTGCAAGTCGTTGCTTGCTACTCAGTCTACGCATCAACAGCACCAGCATGTCCGGACGCGGCAAAGGCGGCAAGGCGAAGGGCAAGAGCAAGACGCGTTCCAGCCGCGCGGGTCTCCAGTTCCCCGTGGGCCGTATCCACCGTCTCCTGCGCAAGGGAAACTACGCCGAGCGCGTCGGAGCGGGCGCTCCCGTCTACCTCGCGGCCGTCCTCGAGTACCTGGCTGCCGAAGTGCTCGAGCTCGCTGGCAACGCGGCTCGTGACAACAAGAAGACCAGGATCATCCCCCGCCACCTGCAGCTCGCCATCCGCAACGACGAGGAGCTGAACAAGCTGCTCTCCGGCGTGACGATCGCGCAGGGCGGCGTCTTGCCCAACATCCAAGCTGTGCTTCTCCCAAAGAAGACCGAGAAGAAGGCGTAAGCGAGCTCCCAGCCGCCGGACTACAGTCGCGCTCGTCGCACAACCCAACGGTCCTTGTCAGGACCACCGAAATGCGTGTGACGGCAGGGTTTTGCTTGGCAATCCCGTTCTCTGCGCCCGTTTCCCTCTGTTTGAATTAGCGCAACCGTGCCTCTTGAACTGACGCTGCTGCTAGCTAGCTGGCATTTCAGTGCACGAATGTAGATGGAAAGCGAGCTTCCGGGTGTCCGGGGGCGCACAGGGACGAGCCTCACTGCAATTAGCGTACGATTCGCGTAGTGGAATGTGATAGGCGATTGGGCCCTTAAAAACAAACAAACAAAAAATGGGCCATATCCGCAACCAGCATGCACTTATGAGCCAGGCAGGTATGCATGAGGAACGTGAACAAACGCATGCATGGCATACCAATACACAAAAGCTTGCACGCCACATCGGCCGCATTAATTTCGTTTTCGGGCGCGGCTTCTTCGCATGAATGCGCGCACCGTTTTGCAACGAACACGCATATTGTTTAATTTTTTTTTCCCCCTCTCTCTTCTTGTTCGTGCTCGAAAGCGCGCAATACTTACCATATGCATACCAAACAGGCACCACCTCGCACCGGCAGCCCACCACAGGCACACACAAAAAAAAATATTAATAATAAAAAATAACAACAAAACAGACAGACCGAGAGGGTACGGTTGGAGTACGTGGTCTCGCGTGCTCCCGTGGCCGAAGCAAACATGTAGGTGGTCCTGAGAAGGACCGTTTTGTGTTGCTTGCCTGACCGAGGCTGCGGCGCAGACAGCGGCCGAACTTAGGCGCGCTCGCCACGGATGCGCCGGGCCAGCTGGATGTCCTTCGGCATGATGGTAACGCGCTTGGCGTGGATGGCGCACAGGTTGGTGTCCTCGAAGAGACCGACCAGGTATGCCTCGCTGGCCTCCTGAAGGGCCATCACAGCCGAACTCTGGAATCGGAGGTCGGTCTTGAAATCCTGAGCGATTTCCCTCACCAAGCGCTGGAACGGCAGCTTGCGGATGAGAAGTTCGGTCGACTTCTGGTAGCGGCGAATTTCACGAAGGGCCACGGTTCCAGGCCTGTACCGATGCGGTTTCTTAACCCCACCTGTGGCAGGTGCACTCTTGCGAGCAGCCTTGGTAGCAAGCTGCTTACGCGGAGCCTTCCCACCGGTGCTCTTACGGGCGGTTTGCTTGGTCCTGGCCATGGCGAACGGAGCGAGCGTCCGAACTCGTCGACTGCCGGAGTGAAAATGACCCCTGCGCCGCGCGCGTCGTGCTTCGCCGCACTACTCTTCTCCTCTCCAACTCACCCGCCGATTGGCCAGCGCCCGCACAGCCGTCTCGGGCGGTGCGCGCGCCGCCGCCGTTCGCCAGGATGCTGGAGGAGGCACGTTTTCGCGCGGGCGCCTTGTTCGCGGCTAAGGAAAGCACATTCGCAGGCGGTTTAATTGAGTTTAAACACGACAGCATGCCGCGCTGTTCTCTTTCGTTTCAGCCAACACCACAATCTCGTTTATACCGCCGCGCGTCGCCAATTGCCAGTGCCGAGTGTGAGACCACACCACTAATCTCGACAGTGGTTAGCGCTCCACGCCCAACGCCATCGGAGCTGTTATCGCGATCTCCGCGCGACGGAGATGGCTGGCATGTTTAGGCTACATTATTGCTTGTCCACTGCCTTGCTTTGATCATGCTGATGCTCGTTTCACGAACTATAAGTGCGCGCCACGGTGCCTTCTCGAGGGGCAACTGCATCGTGTTTTGGCCGCACTCGGCAGCAAACCGTCTCGCATGTGCACACATGCCAGTACCGCACTTTCCCGTCCACGCATAGAAGAACGCGAGGCCCGCATGCGCCTCGCAAAGATTAACGACAAACTGACTAGCAGCACCACTTCAGAGTTACAGAGAAAACGATGCACTTCCGCTCTAAGAGCGAATATGGAATACAATATTGACAGGTGTTGAACGCGCGTTAGGAGACCTGGACAACTAATTGGGGCTTCAAAACTGTGGATAGGCAAGCTGTACTTCCATATGTATGAAGGGTCCTTAAACAATATGTCAAGGTAGCATCAACCAATGCTTCGCAGGCGCGATCCCAAGCGCGGCTTCCCCGTGCCACGTATTCGGTGCGCAGTTTTCGCGCTTGCAAGGGACACCATGTTTTGACAAACAATCATCAAACGCAACACTTTGCTCCATACAGTGCGTACATTTCGTCAGCTAGCTTTTTCGATTGCATTCCCGCACGCAACTTCGCCACAGGATCGACGGCATCGATGTCATGTCATAGCGAAGCTCCAGCTCGGCAGCCGCCGGGAGAAATCTATTTCCTCGCCAACTAATGCACCGAATTTGGTGCGCCTAATTGCGTGTAAAAGAAAATGTTCAAATGCCGCGCCTGCAACAGCGCGATCTTCAACTGATGCCGAGCGCTGCCTCTTTTTTCTTTACTATTTTTTTTCTCAGTGATTGTGGCAAACTGTGAAATGGAAGAGAGAAAAAACAGTTCGACTGTGCGCTTTAAAGCTCCGTCACACAGCAATGGAACCGGATTTGGAAATTCTGTTAATTGCACAAGGCGATATGTATAAAGGGAACACAATTTATACGCCTCGATAAGATATACCAGTCATGTGTGAGTATGACTTTTACAATACCTTCACAGACATCACAGGCGTTTTCGATGGGATAAAATTTTTTAGACAGAACTTCCGTGAGTAGTTGCGTGCAATTCACACGATCGCGGTACCGCTTTGTATTGTTGAGATATGAAACTTTGTACTTCTTAACCTGCCAGTACTCGTGCATTATGGAAGGGGAAAAAAAAGAGAGAGAGAGACGTCACCGCACCACCACACATTTTTCTCAGATGGAACAAGCAGCTTGTTTACATGGCTGCAGTAGTTCTCTCGTGACAACCCGTTGTTTTCTCTTGGGTGTGTTCCGATGCCTTACTTAGAGTTTACCTCCGAGCTACACGCACGACCGGTATGACCTCATTGCGCACTGTGTACGCCTTGCTTCGTCCTCGTCTATTCCCTTTGCGCGCGCATGCCAGTGACTTCGCAGCAGTAATCATTACATAGACAAGACAAAAAGAAATAACCAAAAGTGCCGCGTTTCTTCAAAGCAAGAGGCCCGTACATTTTCTCTGACTGTTCCTTCCCCATTTGTTTACCTGTTTAGCCATCACCTCACTTTGCTATATACATCAAGGCCATAGGCGCAGTTCCCGGTGGCTTCGTGGGACGAATGTAAAATAATAGGCGCGAGCTTGGCTTTCATTAAACGCAACACGAATGCGAAATCCGTGCAATGACGACGGCCGGCGTGTGTCAGCTTCCCTTACCTTGGCGTGCCAATGTATGTGCCATGAGTGAGGGAGCCGGTTCGAATTCGGAATTTTTCTCTACAGCAGCTTGCACATTCACGATATTCCAGGGATGCAGCGGCAGGAGGTAGTCTTGTGCACTTTGGCGCGTCCATGCCATGGCATTGCGCAACCGCCTCACAGCGCGTAATACGCCGGACATGAGCTGCCACAAGGAGAAATGTTCACATGTAGGACAGGTGGCTCCCTCTGGCGGCGAAGAGTTCGACAAATACGTGATGCACCGCTCCCCCATCGGGCGGCCGCTCGTCCCTCTCTCTCTTTTTGCCCCGTTCTCGCGGCGTGTGGCATGCACAAATACGTTGCTCGAAAAAGTTTGTTTTCTTTAAATACAGCGCATGTCCAGCGCCCGCTTCCTTACCGATCTAAGTATATGGCGCGAACAAGGGTCACCCAGCATCGCCTACACGCACGCATGACGAAAGGGCCAGTCGTACAGAAATAACGAGAGAAAGTGAGCCTGCACTGTGCAAGCATATTTCTGTCTCAGTAAGCACACTTCACCGCTCTGCTCCTTTATTTTATTTTCCTCTTGTTTTGGGCAACTCAGCAGTGCATTGTCTTGCAAGAAGAGCCACGTTGGCCTCGAACCAACTGCTTATCACCCTACAGCGCGCTGACAAGAAATGCCACTGTGACCCTGTACACAAGTATGAAAACAGCACGCGCCTCGCTGTCTACCGCGCGCACCCTCGTCCATTTGAATACAACGCAGTGAGCCCGGTTCTAGCGACAGCTACCTAGCTAATCTCACCTTTGCATTCATTTGCGTCGCTCAAAAGAGTTACACAATTGTGAATCGCACGGTGGTAGTTTACGGCCGCCCAGCTCGTAGGGCAAGAGGGCTGGCTCGTTATTGTTTCTCCGACGCACGCAAACCAACGAAGCCATGCGAATGCCGCTCAGGCACAGCGTCGCGCGTAGGCTCAATCATTTAAGAGGAAGCTTTATAGCTCGGGCCCAACTCCGACGCGGCCTATTCAAATACATGTAAAACGCAAAAACGTTTTTCTGAGATAACCCCTGGACCGATTTTGATGAAATTTGTCGCATTTGAAAGAGAAAGTTAAATTCTAGTGACTGTTGGAAGCGGGATTTCGATTTAGGGCTTGAATTTTCTTAAAACGATTTTCAAATATTTGACCGTTTGAAAAAAAAAAACAGAAGCACGAAGTTTATAAATTCACAGCTCTGCATCAAGAACCGATATCGCGGTTCTGTAAACGGCATCCATTAGACCATTCAAAGCGGACAAATTCAGTATGTCATTTTACATCTTACGTGAATTTGTTACGTTGGTTACAACGGTTTTGCAAAAGTTGTATTTCTCTATTATTAAATTTTTTTATATTCATGTGTAACATATCAATTTTGTCCGCTTTAGATGTACTATTAGATGCAATTCACAGAATTGTATTATCATTTTTAGTGGTTAAGTTACAGAGTTGTAAACTTGATAGTTTCCGTTTTTTGAAAATTTTCGATTTTTGCCAATTTTTAATAAAAAATTGACAATCTAACTCAAAAATTCGAAACCAACAGTCACTAGATTTTAAGTTTGTCTTTTAAATGCAACAAACCTCGTCAAATTTGGTGCAGTGGTTGCCGAGAAAAACGAATTCTCCTTTTCCATGTATTTAGATAGGAGCACTTGAGCTGAAGCTTCCTCTTAACGCTTGCACTGGAAAGAACAAATAACCGCCGTCTGTAGAAAACTCACTTTCAGCTGTTACACACTGGCCCGTGCCCGGCAATATTTTCCTCGCGCTTTGCTTCGCTGCGTACCCACATCAGCTATTGTTGTGAAATATGGGGCTTAACATATCAAACTTACTTAACTTAAATGCGCCCGCTGACCGTCACGCTCGGCGTATGTATGTAACCGAGTGCTACTGCCCGGCTCATACTCTTCTCTAAGGGAGTAGAAGAAGCGAGCCACTTCAAAGCGACAAAAATGCGCATCGACGAGCTTACGATTACCTCTTTCTTTTAATCATCAGTCCACTCTGGTTGCCTCAATCAGGGTCCAACCAAAGGCGACAACTGAGCTGCACGAACGACCGCCACGTCGCAACTCGGACAGACTGAGGGCGGGTGAAATGGGAGCAACACAACACACAGTGGCGAGCGCAAATGCAATCGAGCAAAGCTCGCCTTGCGAGGGCGAAAAAACAATGCTACCACGCCTTATGAATACATGCGTTTGCGCTCGCTCACCTGACCAAAGTTTACCGCGCGTGTCTCGTACGGCCGAACGCGAGATAATGGCATCATGCAAAAGAGGGTCAACGGAGCAGGAGATCGCAAATCCTGCGCATCACTGCCGAAGCACCAAGTGGGTAGCCCTGAAGAGGGCTGTTGGGTTCTTCAGAGGAGCTGATGCGCTGCTTGCAGACGACGCCGCGCACGCGTGCTGCTTAGCCTCCGAAACCGTAGAGGGTGCGGCCCTGACGCTTGAGGGCATACACCACGTCCATGGCTGTCACGGTCTTGCGCTTGGCGTGCTCAGTGTAGGTGACGGCGTCCCGGATCACGTTCTCGAGGAACACCTTGAGCACACCGCGTGTCTCCTCGTAGATCAGGCCAGAGATACGCTTGACACCACCACGGCGAGCGAGGCGACGGATGGCTGGCTTGGTGATGCCTTGGATGTTGTCACGCAACACCTTACGATGACGCTTCGCGCCACCCTTGCCGAGCCCCTTGCCGCCCTTGCCACGTCCAGACATCTCGGCTGTTGCTGCTGCTTCGAAGCGAGTCAGGAAAGCGAATGCCGCGTCCTTGCGCCGCGACTGAGCGAGGAAGCCGCGCCGAAGGGCGAGGAGGTGAAACGCGCGCCGATTGGCTCACGGGCAGCGCGGCCTCTCTTCGCGGGTGAGTCGCGGGTGGCAGCACTGAGCCCTGCTTAGGCCACGCACTGAGTTCACGAAAATGTGGCTGCGCAACACAATCGCGGAGTTTACTTTTTTTTTTCTTATGTTTTTTCTTTTTGGCATTTCTGACTGCAACGTAGGCTGATGTTCAACCCGCCTCCCTCCTTCTTTTGCTCAACTCGCCAAGAGAAAAACAAACGTGTCAACAATGTTATTGTGCTATGTTGCACGCACCCACTGCTCGTTTCGCGCCCCAGGAACAAGTTTATTGTCTTCTCATAATTATGATTACTCGTTCTATTCACCGGTAGCTCGGCTACGCTTTCAAGTGCACCCTGGTCATTGCCGCAAAGCACACCGTGCGCACAGCTTCAAACTCCGCCACGCCAACATCGTTCACTTGATCACTAGTCGCGAAACAGGGCGCGTTCATGCTCTGTTCGCCTCAGGCGTTTCAAATTTCGCACGCCGGCACCGCTGACTGGTGCCTACACGACCGTCAAATTTCGTCGCGATAGCTTACGTAGCCTCGTAGATAACGTCAGCGAAATCAGCCTAAGACGCGCGCGCGAGCCCAATTCAGCATTCTAGGGGACGGAAGAGAGCGAGGGAACCGTTTGCGCCGCTCCTCACTCCTCCCTCTCCCATCGCCCGTGCGAAGGCAGCTACGCAGGGCGCGCGCGCGGAACCGCTAGCTATGCAGTATGCGGAGAGCGCGCGCATCTCTTCTTTTCCCACTTCAAAGTCACTTACTACTGCTACATTTGTAATAACAGTGTAAAATTTCCCCTTAGGCAGTGCTGCTTCGTGAACGTGCGCACCCATTTCCGCTCGCCAGCCACCGCTACAGCAATGCGGCTCTGAATTTCAGTCCGGAGCATACGTGCGGGCGGCCGCCGAGAGGGCATTAGTTCTAGCAGCCATAGAGGCACACCTCAGGGCCCGCAAAAGCGCGTCGAACGACAAGAAGAAACAAAACGGTAAAAAGAAAAAAAAAAGGAGGGATGAGGGCTGCCTGCTTTTAAAAGTTGCGCTACATCAGAATTAAGTAAACGTGCAGCAACGACCGCCTCATCATCCTCGGTGTGTGAAACACGCGCCGTGGTAATTAGTGCATGCAGGCCAACGTGGCCGCTCGCGCAGAGTCGCCTCACGCGCCCCATACTTGCTTAGTGTGTGTTGTTTTGCTGAGCCCCATGGCGTTCCGTGCGGTTCTGCTACAAAAGTTGTAGCACACGCGCTGTCCGACCGCGCACGCCGCGTGTTTGAAAACAAGAAGTAGTAGTAAGTGCCGTTGAGATGGTAAAAGAAGAGAAGAGTGCAGTACCGTAGCTGTCTCTCGCTTAGGAGGTCACCTCAACAGTACTACACGGGGGAGGGTAAGGAGAATAAAGGAGCCAAGAGAAACAAAGATTAAAGAGGACGAGCGGAAGGCCGTGAAGAAAAAAAAAAAAAAAGAGAGAGAAGCGTGGTAAGGTTCGACGACTCAAAGAACTCAATGAGCTGGGAAGGCTCTTTTGAGTAAAACCGCAAAACCCCTAGGAAACGAGAAAGTCCTCAGGACGGGCTATGGGGAGTCCAAGGCGTCGATTAGGATTTCACGAGCCGAGAGATATATGCAGTGCATATATCTATAATAAAAGTGCATATATCATATAAAAGGGACGCTCACGGGCCTATCGGCCCGTGAGAGTCCCTTTTTGTGTGTGTTGTTGTGCTGCGCGCATGGCGTTGTGTGCGTGTCTGATACAAAACTTTCAGCACACGCGCTGTCGCAATGAGAATACGACAGCGCGCGCCGGGTGTGTGTAAACGAGGAAGCGTCGAACAGAGGGAACGGACGGAATTGTCGAGATTCTCACTACATCCCAATGCCAATGCAGACACTTTGGGTGGCTCTGAGAAGAGCCGTTGGGTGTTGGCTGCGCGGACGAGCGCTCGGTCGCCTACTTGGAGCTGGTGTACTTGGTGACGGCTTTGGTGCCCTCGGACACGGCGTGTTTGGCCAGCTCTCCGGGCAACAGCAGACGCACGGCAGTCTGGATCTCCCGGCTCGTGATGGTCGAGCGCTTGTTGTAGTGAGCCAGACGGGACGACTCCGCGGCGATACGCTCGAAGATGTCGTTCACGAAGCTGTTCATGATAGACATGGCCTTGCTGGAGACTCCAGTGTCCGGGTGCACCTGCTTCAGCACCTTGTAGATATAGATGGAGAAGCTCTCCTTCCTGCGGCGCTTCTTCTTCTTCTTGTCGGTGGCGCGCACGTTCTTCTGCGCCTTGCCGGCCTTCTTCACGGCCTTACCGCTGGGCTGGGGAGGCATGTCAGTAGCCGAGCAAACGAGATCGGAATACGCGCGACCGGTCGCGCGCGCCGCGTTTTTATCGCGGGAGGGTGGTGTTCACGCGACCCCGCAAAGCCGCGCTCGCCATTGGTCCGCGCGGCTTCTCTCCCTTTCCCTCGCGCTTTCCTTCGGGACCGGCGGCGGCGAGAGCGGCGAAGGCGCTACGAGCACGGCTCAAATCGCTCACAGATCGCCACTGTGCAAGTCGTTGCTTGCTACTCAGTCTACGCATCAACAGCACCAGCATGTCCGGACGCGGCAAAGGCGGCAAGGCGAAGGGCAAGAGCAAGACGCGTTCCAGCCGCGCGGGTCTCCAGTTCCCCGTGGGCCGTATCCACCGTCTCCTGCGCAAGGGAAACTACGCCGAGCGCGTCGGAGCGGGCGCTCCCGTCTACCTCGCGGCCGTCCTCGAGTACCTGGCTGCCGAAGTGCTCGAGCTCGCTGGCAACGCGGCTCGTGACAACAAGAAGACCAGGATCATCCCCCGCCACCTGCAGCTCGCCATCCGCAACGACGAGGAGCTGAACAAGCTGCTCTCCGGCGTGACGATCGCGCAGGGCGGCGTCTTGCCCAACATCCAAGCTGTGCTTCTCCCAAAGAAGACCGAGAAGAAGGCGTAAGCGAGCTCCCAGCCGCCGGACTACAGTCGCGCTCGTCGCACAACCCAACGGTCCTTGTCAGGACCACCGAAATGCGTGTGACGGCAGGGTTTTGCTTGGCAATCCCGTTCTCTGCGCCCGTTTCCCTCTGTTTGAATTAGCGCAACCGTGCCTCTTGAACTGACGCTGCTGCTAGCTAGCTGGCATTTCAGTGCACGAATGTAGATGGAAAGCGAGCTTCCGGGTGTCCGGGGGCGCACAGGGACGAGCCTCACTGCAATTAGCGTACGATTCGCGTAGTGGAATGTGATAGGCGATTGGGCCCTTAAAAACAAACAAACAAAAAATGGGCCATATCCGCAACCAGCATGCACTTATGAGCCAGGCAGGTATGCATGAGGAACGTGAACAAACGCATGCATGGCATACCAATACACAAAAGCTTGCACGCCACATCGGCCGCATTAATTTCGTTTTCGGGCGCGGCTTCTTCGCATGAATGCGCGCACCGTTTTGCAACGAACACGCATATTGTTTAATTTTTTTTTCCCCCTCTCTCTTCTTGTTCGTGCTCGAAAGCGCGCAATACTTACCATATGCATACCAAACAGGCACCACCTCGCACCGGCAGCCCACCACAGGCACACACAAAAAAAAATATTAATAATAAAAAATAACAACAAAACAGACAGACCGAGAGGGTACGGTTGGAGTACGTGGTCTCGCGTGCTCCCGTGGCCGAAGCAAACATGTAGGTGGTCCTGAGAAGGACCGTTTTGTGTTGCTTGCCTGACCGAGGCTGCGGCGCAGACAGCGGCCGAACTTAGGCGCGCTCGCCACGGATGCGCCGGGCCAGCTGGATGTCCTTCGGCATGATGGTAACGCGCTTGGCGTGGATGGCGCACAGGTTGGTGTCCTCGAAGAGACCGACCAGGTATGCCTCGCTGGCCTCCTGAAGGGCCATCACAGCCGAACTCTGGAATCGGAGGTCGGTCTTGAAATCCTGAGCGATTTCCCTCACCAAGCGCTGGAACGGCAGCTTGCGGATGAGAAGTTCGGTCGACTTCTGGTAGCGGCGAATTTCACGAAGGGCCACGGTTCCAGGCCTGTACCGATGCGGTTTCTTAACCCCACCTGTGGCAGGTGCACTCTTGCGAGCAGCCTTGGTAGCAAGCTGCTTACGCGGAGCCTTCCCACCGGTGCTCTTACGGGCGGTTTGCTTGGTCCTGGCCATGGCGAACGGAGCGAGCGTCCGAACTCGTCGACTGCCGGAGTGAAAATGACCCCTGCGCCGCGCGCGTCGTGCTTCGCCGCACTACTCTTCTCCTCTCCAACTCACCCGCCGATTGGCCAGCGCCCGCACAGCCGTCTCGGGCGGTGCGCGCGCCGCCGCCGTTCGCCAGGATGCTGGAGGAGGCACGTTTTCGCGCGGGCGCCTTGTTCGCGGCTAAGGAAAGCACATTCGCAGGCGGTTTAATTGAGTTTAAACACGACAGCATGCCGCGCTGTTCTCTTTCGTTTCAGCCAACACCACAATCTCGTTTATACCGCCGCGCGTCGCCAATTGCCAGTGCCGAGTGTGAGACCACACCACTAATCTCGACAGTGGTTAGCGCTCCACGCCCAACGCCATCGGAGCTGTTATCGCGATCTCCGCGCGACGGAGATGGCTGGCATGTTTAGGCTACATTATTGCTTGTCCACTGCCTTGCTTTGATCATGCTGATGCTCGTTTCACGAACTATAAGTGCGCGCCACGGTGCCTTCTCGAGGGGCAACTGCATCGTGTTTTGGCCGCACTCGGCAGCAAACCGTCTCGCATGTGCACACATGCCAGTACCGCACTTTCCCGTCCACGCATAGAAGAACGCGAGGCCCGCATGCGCCTCGCAAAGATTAACGACAAACTGACTAGCAGCACCACTTCAGAGTTACAGAGAAAACGATGCACTTCCGCTCTAAGAGCGAATATGGAATACAATATTGACAGGTGTTGAACGCGCGTTAGGAGACCTGGACAACTAATTGGGGCTTCAAAACTGTGGATAGGCAAGCTGTACTTCCATATGTATGAAGGGTCCTTAAACAATATGTCAAGGTAGCATCAACCAATGCTTCGCAGGCGCGATCCCAAGCGCGGCTTCCCCGTGCCACGTATTCGGTGCGCAGTTTTCGCGCTTGCAAGGGACACCATGTTTTGACAAACAATCATCAAACGCAACACTTTGCTCCATACAGTGCGTACATTTCGTCAGCTAGCTTTTTCGATTGCATTCCCGCACGCAACTTCGCCACAGGATCGACGGCATCGATGTCATGTCATAGCGAAGCTCCAGCTCGGCAGCCGCCGGGAGAAATCTATTTCCTCGCCAACTAATGCACCGAATTTGGTGCGCCTAATTGCGTGTAAAAGAAAATGTTCAAATGCCGCGCCTGCAACAGCGCGATCTTCAACTGATGCCGAGCGCTGCCTCTTTTTTCTTTACTATTTTTTTTCTCAGTGATTGTGGCAAACTGTGAAATGGAAGAGAGAAAAAACAGTTCGACTGTGCGCTTTAAAGCTCCGTCACACAGCAATGGAACCGGATTTGGAAATTCTGTTAATTGCACAAGGCGATATGTATAAAGGGAACACAATTTATACGCCTCGATAAGATATACCAGTCATGTGTGAGTATGACTTTTACAATACCTTCACAGACATCACAGGCGTTTTCGATGGGATAAAATTTTTTAGACAGAACTTCCGTGAGTAGTTGCGTGCAATTCACACGATCGCGGTACCGCTTTGTATTGTTGAGATATGAAACTTTGTACTTCTTAACCTGCCAGTACTCGTGCATTATGGAAGGGGAAAAAAAAGAGAGAGAGAGACGTCACCGCACCACCACACATTTTTCTCAGATGGAACAAGCAGCTTGTTTACATGGCTGCAGTAGTTCTCTCGTGACAACCCGTTGTTTTCTCTTGGGTGTGTTCCGATGCCTTACTTAGAGTTTACCTCCGAGCTACACGCACGACCGGTATGACCTCATTGCGCACTGTGTACGCCTTGCTTCGTCCTCGTCTATTCCCTTTGCGCGCGCATGCCAGTGACTTCGCAGCAGTAATCATTACATAGACAAGACAAAAAGAAATAACCAAAAGTGCCGCGTTTCTTCAAAGCAAGAGGCCCGTACATTTTCTCTGACTGTTCCTTCCCCATTTGTTTACCTGTTTAGCCATCACCTCACTTTGCTATATACATCAAGGCCATAGGCGCAGTTCCCGGTGGCTTCGTGGGACGAATGTAAAATAATAGGCGCGAGCTTGGCTTTCATTAAACGCAACACGAATGCGAAATCCGTGCAATGACGACGGCCGGCGTGTGTCAGCTTCCCTTACCTTGGCGTGCCAATGTATGTGCCATGAGTGAGGGAGCCGGTTCGAATTCGGAATTTTTCTCTACAGCAGCTTGCACATTCACGATATTCCAGGGATGCAGCGGCAGGAGGTAGTCTTGTGCACTTTGGCGCGTCCATGCCATGGCATTGCGCAACCGCCTCACAGCGCGTAATACGCCGGACATGAGCTGCCACAAGGAGAAATGTTCACATGTAGGACAGGTGGCTCCCTCTGGCGGCGAAGAGTTCGACAAATACGTGATGCACCGCTCCCCCATCGGGCGGCCGCTCGTCCCTCTCTCTCTTTTTGCCCCGTTCTCGCGGCGTGTGGCATGCACAAATACGTTGCTCGAAAAAGTTTGTTTTCTTTAAATACAGCGCATGTCCAGCGCCCGCTTCCTTACCGATCTAAGTATATGGCGCGAACAAGGGTCACCCAGCATCGCCTACACGCACGCATGACGAAAGGGCCAGTCGTACAGAAATAACGAGAGAAAGTGAGCCTGCACTGTGCAAGCATATTTCTGTCTCAGTAAGCACACTTCACCGCTCTGCTCCTTTATTTTATTTTCCTCTTGTTTTGGGCAACTCAGCAGTGCATTGTCTTGCAAGAAGAGCCACGTTGGCCTCGAACCAACTGCTTATCACCCTACAGCGCGCTGACAAGAAATGCCACTGTGACCCTGTACACAAGTATGAAAACAGCACGCGCCTCGCTGTCTACCGCGCGCACCCTCGTCCATTTGAATACAACGCAGTGAGCCCGGTTCTAGCGACAGCTACCTAGCTAATCTCACCTTTGCATTCATTTGCGTCGCTCAAAAGAGTTACACAATTGTGAATCGCACGGTGGTAGTTTACGGCCGCCCAGCTCGTAGGGCAAGAGGGCTGGCTCGTTATTGTTTCTCCGACGCACGCAAACCAACGAAGCCATGCGAATGCCGCTCAGGCACAGCGTCGCGCGTAGGCTCAATCATTTAAGAGGAAGCTTTATAGCTCGGGCCCAACTCCGACGCGGCCTATTCAAATACATGTAAAACGCAAAAACGTTTTTCTGAGATAACCCCTGGACCGATTTTGATGAAATTTGTCGCATTTGAAAGAGAAAGTTAAATTCTAGTGACTGTTGGAAGCGGGATTTCGATTTAGGGCTTGAATTTTCTTAAAACGATTTTCAAATATTTGACCGTTTGAAAAAAAAAAACAGAAGCACGAAGTTTATAAATTCACAGCTCTGCATCAAGAACCGATATCGCGGTTCTGTAAACGGCATCCATTAGACCATTCAAAGCGGACAAATTCAGTATGTCATTTTACATCTTACGTGAATTTGTTACGTTGGTTACAACGGTTTTGCAAAAGTTGTATTTCTCTATTATTAAATTTTTTTATATTCATGTGTAACATATCAATTTTGTCCGCTTTAGATGTACTATTAGATGCAATTCACAGAATTGTATTATCATTTTTAGTGGTTAAGTTACAGAGTTGTAAACTTGATAGTTTCCGTTTTTTGAAAATTTTCGATTTTTGCCAATTTTTAATAAAAAATTGACAATCTAACTCAAAAATTCGAAACCAACAGTCACTAGATTTTAAGTTTGTCTTTTAAATGCAACAAACCTCGTCAAATTTGGTGCAGTGGTTGCCGAGAAAAACGAATTCTCCTTTTCCATGTATTTAGATAGGAGCACTTGAGCTGAAGCTTCCTCTTAACGCTTGCACTGGAAAGAACAAATAACCGCCGTCTGTAGAAAACTCACTTTCAGCTGTTACACACTGGCCCGTGCCCGGCAATATTTTCCTCGCGCTTTGCTTCGCTGCGTACCCACATCAGCTATTGTTGTGAAATATGGGGCTTAACATATCAAACTTACTTAACTTAAATGCGCCCGCTGACCGTCACGCTCGGCGTATGTATGTAACCGAGTGCTACTGCCCGGCTCATACTCTTCTCTAAGGGAGTAGAAGAAGCGAGCCACTTCAAAGCGACAAAAATGCGCATCGACGAGCTTACGATTACCTCTTTCTTTTAATCATCAGTCCACTCTGGTTGCCTCAATCAGGGTCCAACCAAAGGCGACAACTGAGCTGCACGAACGACCGCCACGTCGCAACTCGGACAGACTGAGGGCGGGTGAAATGGGAGCAACACAACACACAGTGGCGAGCGCAAATGCAATCGAGCAAAGCTCGCCTTGCGAGGGCGAAAAAACAATGCTACCACGCCTTATGAATACATGCGTTTGCGCTCGCTCACCTGACCAAAGTTTACCGCGCGTGTCTCGTACGGCCGAACGCGAGATAATGGCATCATGCAAAAGAGGGTCAACGGAGCAGGAGATCGCAAATCCTGCGCATCACTGCCGAAGCACCAAGTGGGTAGCCCTGAAGAGGGCTGTTGGGTTCTTCAGAGGAGCTGATGCGCTGCTTGCAGACGACGCCGCGCACGCGTGCTGCTTAGCCTCCGAAACCGTAGAGGGTGCGGCCCTGACGCTTGAGGGCATACACCACGTCCATGGCTGTCACGGTCTTGCGCTTGGCGTGCTCAGTGTAGGTGACGGCGTCCCGGATCACGTTCTCGAGGAACACCTTGAGCACACCGCGTGTCTCCTCGTAGATCAGGCCAGAGATACGCTTGACACCACCACGGCGAGCGAGGCGACGGATGGCTGGCTTGGTGATGCCTTGGATGTTGTCACGCAACACCTTACGATGACGCTTCGCGCCACCCTTGCCGAGCCCCTTGCCGCCCTTGCCACGTCCAGACATCTCGGCTGTTGCTGCTGCTTCGAAGCGAGTCAGGAAAGCGAATGCCGCGTCCTTGCGCCGCGACTGAGCGAGGAAGCCGCGCCGAAGGGCGAGGAGGTGAAACGCGCGCCGATTGGCTCACGGGCAGCGCGGCCTCTCTTCGCGGGTGAGTCGCGGGTGGCAGCACTGAGCCCTGCTTAGGCCACGCACTGAGTTCACGAAAATGTGGCTGCGCAACACAATCGCGGAGTTTACTTTTTTTTTTCTTATGTTTTTTCTTTTTGGCATTTCTGACTGCAACGTAGGCTGATGTTCAACCCGCCTCCCTCCTTCTTTTGCTCAACTCGCCAAGAGAAAAACAAACGTGTCAACAATGTTATTGTGCTATGTTGCACGCACCCACTGCTCGTTTCGCGCCCCAGGAACAAGTTTATTGTCTTCTCATAATTATGATTACTCGTTCTATTCACCGGTAGCTCGGCTACGCTTTCAAGTGCACCCTGGTCATTGCCGCAAAGCACACCGTGCGCACAGCTTCAAACTCCGCCACGCCAACATCGTTCACTTGATCACTAGTCGCGAAACAGGGCGCGTTCATGCTCTGTTCGCCTCAGGCGTTTCAAATTTCGCACGCCGGCACCGCTGACTGGTGCCTACACGACCGTCAAATTTCGTCGCGATAGCTTACGTAGCCTCGTAGATAACGTCAGCGAAATCAGCCTAAGACGCGCGCGCGAGCCCAATTCAGCATTCTAGGGGACGGAAGAGAGCGAGGGAACCGTTTGCGCCGCTCCTCACTCCTCCCTCTCCCATCGCCCGTGCGAAGGCAGCTACGCAGGGCGCGCGCGCGGAACCGCTAGCTATGCAGTATGCGGAGAGCGCGCGCATCTCTTCTTTTCCCACTTCAAAGTCACTTACTACTGCTACATTTGTAATAACAGTGTAAAATTTCCCCTTAGGCAGTGCTGCTTCGTGAACGTGCGCACCCATTTCCGCTCGCCAGCCACCGCTACAGCAATGCGGCTCTGAATTTCAGTCCGGAGCATACGTGCGGGCGGCCGCCGAGAGGGCATTAGTTCTAGCAGCCATAGAGGCACACCTCAGGGCCCGCAAAAGCGCGTCGAACGACAAGAAGAAACAAAACGGTAAAAAGAAAAAAAAAAGGAGGGATGAGGGCTGCCTGCTTTTAAAAGTTGCGCTACATCAGAATTAAGTAAACGTGCAGCAACGACCGCCTCATCATCCTCGGTGTGTGAAACACGCGCCGTGGTAATTAGTGCATGCAGGCCAACGTGGCCGCTCGCGCAGAGTCGCCTCACGCGCCCCATACTTGCTTAGTGTGTGTTGTTTTGCTGAGCCCCATGGCGTTCCGTGCGGTTCTGCTACAAAAGTTGTAGCACACGCGCTGTCCGACCGCGCACGCCGCGTGTTTGAAAACAAGAAGTAGTAGTAAGTGCCGTTGAGATGGTAAAAGAAGAGAAGAGTGCAGTACCGTAGCTGTCTCTCGCTTAGGAGGTCACCTCAACAGTACTACACGGGGGAGGGTAAGGAGAATAAAGGAGCCAAGAGAAACAAAGATTAAAGAGGACGAGCGGAAGGCCGTGAAGAAAAAAAAAAAAAAAAAGAGAGAAGCGTGGTAAGGTTCGACGACTCAAAGAACTCAATGAGCTGGGAAGGCTCTTTTGAGTAAAACCGCAAAACCCCTAGGAAACGAGAAAGTCCTCAGGACGGGCTATGGGGAGTCCAAGGCGTCGATTAGGATTTCACGAGCCGAGAGATATATGCAGTGCATATATCTATAATAAAAGTGCATATATCATATAAAAGGGACGCTCACGGGCCTATCGGCCCGTGAGAGTCCCTTTTTGTGTGTGTTGTTGTGCTGCGCGCATGGCGTTGTGTGCGTGTCTGATACAAAACTTTCAGCACACGCGCTGTCGCAATGAGAATACGACAGCGCGCGCCGGGTGTGTGTAAACGAGGAAGCGTCGAACAGAGGGAACGGACGGAATTGTCGAGATTCTCACTACATCCCAATGCCAATGCAGACACTTTGGGTGGCTCTGAGAAGAGCCGTTGGGTGTTGGCTGCGCGGACGAGCGCTCGGTCGCCTACTTGGAGCTGGTGTACTTGGTGACGGCTTTGGTGCCCTCGGACACGGCGTGTTTGGCCAGCTCTCCGGGCAACAGCAGACGCACGGCAGTCTGGATCTCCCGGCTCGTGATGGTCGAGCGCTTGTTGTAGTGAGCCAGACGGGACGACTCCGCGGCGATACGCTCGAAGATGTCGTTCACGAAGCTGTTCATGATAGACATGGCCTTGCTGGAGACTCCAGTGTCCGGGTGCACCTGCTTCAGCACCTTGTAGATATAGATGGAGAAGCTCTCCTTCCTGCGGCGCTTCTTCTTCTTCTTGTCGGTGGCGCGCACGTTCTTCTGCGCCTTGCCGGCCTTCTTCACGGCCTTACCGCTGGGCTGGGGAGGCATGTCAGTAGCCGAGCAAACGAGATCGGAATACGCGCGACCGGTCGCGCGCGCCGCGTTTTTATCGCGGGAGGGTGGTGTTCACGCGACCCCGCAAAGCCGCGCTCGCCATTGGTCCGCGCGGCTTCTCTCCCTTTCCCTCGCGCTTTCCTTCGGGACCGGCGGCGGCGAGAGCGGCGAAGGCGCTACGAGCACGGCTCAAATCGCTCACAGATCGCCACTGTGCAAGTCGTTGCTTGCTACTCAGTCTACGCATCAACAGCACCAGCATGTCCGGACGCGGCAAAGGCGGCAAGGCGAAGGGCAAGAGCAAGACGCGTTCCAGCCGCGCGGGTCTCCAGTTCCCCGTGGGCCGTATCCACCGTCTCCTGCGCAAGGGAAACTACGCCGAGCGCGTCGGAGCGGGCGCTCCCGTCTACCTCGCGGCCGTCCTCGAGTACCTGGCTGCCGAAGTGCTCGAGCTCGCTGGCAACGCGGCTCGTGACAACAAGAAGACCAGGATCATCCCCCGCCACCTGCAGCTCGCCATCCGCAACGACGAGGAGCTGAACAAGCTGCTCTCCGGCGTGACGATCGCGCAGGGCGGCGTCTTGCCCAACATCCAAGCTGTGCTTCTCCCAAAGAAGACCGAGAAGAAGGCGTAAGCGAGCTCCCAGCCGCCGGACTACAGTCGCGCTCGTCGCACAACCCAACGGTCCTTGTCAGGACCACCGAAATGCGTGTGACGGCAGGGTTTTGCTTGGCAATCCCGTTCTCTGCGCCCGTTTCCCTCTGTTTGAATTAGCGCAACCGTGCCTCTTGAACTGACGCTGCTGCTAGCTAGCTGGCATTTCAGTGCACGAATGTAGATGGAAAGCGAGCTTCCGGGTGTCCGGGGGCGCACAGGGACGAGCCTCACTGCAATTAGCGTACGATTCGCGTAGTGGAATGTGATAGGCGATTGGGCCCTTAAAAACAAACAAACAAAAAATGGGCCATATCCGCAACCAGCATGCACTTATGAGCCAGGCAGGTATGCATGAGGAACGTGAACAAACGCATGCATGGCATACCAATACACAAAAGCTTGCACGCCACATCGGCCGCATTAATTTCGTTTTCGGGCGCGGCTTCTTCGCATGAATGCGCGCACCGTTTTGCAACGAACACGCATATTGTTTAATTTTTTTTTCCCCCTCTCTCTTCTTGTTCGTGCTCGAAAGCGCGCAATACTTACCATATGCATACCAAACAGGCACCACCTCGCACCGGCAGCCCACCACAGGCACACACAAAAAAAAATATTAATAATAAAAAATAACAACAAAACAGACAGACCGAGAGGGTACGGTTGGAGTACGTGGTCTCGCGTGCTCCCGTGGCCGAAGCAAACATGTAGGTGGTCCTGAGAAGGACCGTTTTGTGTTGCTTGCCTGACCGAGGCTGCGGCGCAGACAGCGGCCGAACTTAGGCGCGCTCGCCACGGATGCGCCGGGCCAGCTGGATGTCCTTCGGCATGATGGTAACGCGCTTGGCGTGGATGGCGCACAGGTTGGTGTCCTCGAAGAGACCGACCAGGTATGCCTCGCTGGCCTCCTGAAGGGCCATCACAGCCGAACTCTGGAATCGGAGGTCGGTCTTGAAATCCTGAGCGATTTCCCTCACCAAGCGCTGGAACGGCAGCTTGCGGATGAGAAGTTCGGTCGACTTCTGGTAGCGGCGAATTTCACGAAGGGCCACGGTTCCAGGCCTGTACCGATGCGGTTTCTTAACCCCACCTGTGGCAGGTGCACTCTTGCGAGCAGCCTTGGTAGCAAGCTGCTTACGCGGAGCCTTCCCACCGGTGCTCTTACGGGCGGTTTGCTTGGTCCTGGCCATGGCGAACGGAGCGAGCGTCCGAACTCGTCGACTGCCGGAGTGAAAATGACCCCTGCGCCGCGCGCGTCGTGCTTCGCCGCACTACTCTTCTCCTCTCCAACTCACCCGCCGATTGGCCAGCGCCCGCACAGCCGTCTCGGGCGGTGCGCGCGCCGCCGCCGTTCGCCAGGATGCTGGAGGAGGCACGTTTTCGCGCGGGCGCCTTGTTCGCGGCTAAGGAAAGCACATTCGCAGGCGGTTTAATTGAGTTTAAACACGACAGCATGCCGCGCTGTTCTCTTTCGTTTCAGCCAACACCACAATCTCGTTTATACCGCCGCGCGTCGCCAATTGCCAGTGCCGAGTGTGAGACCACACCACTAATCTCGACAGTGGTTAGCGCTCCACGCCCAACGCCATCGGAGCTGTTATCGCGATCTCCGCGCGACGGAGATGGCTGGCATGTTTAGGCTACATTATTGCTTGTCCACTGCCTTGCTTTGATCATGCTGATGCTCGTTTCACGAACTATAAGTGCGCGCCACGGTGCCTTCTCGAGGGGCAACTGCATCGTGTTTTGGCCGCACTCGGCAGCAAACCGTCTCGCATGTGCACACATGCCAGTACCGCACTTTCCCGTCCACGCATAGAAGAACGCGAGGCCCGCATGCGCCTCGCAAAGATTAACGACAAACTGACTAGCAGCACCACTTCAGAGTTACAGAGAAAACGATGCACTTCCGCTCTAAGAGCGAATATGGAATACAATATTGACAGGTGTTGAACGCGCGTTAGGAGACCTGGACAACTAATTGGGGCTTCAAAACTGTGGATAGGCAAGCTGTACTTCCATATGTATGAAGGGTCCTTAAACAATATGTCAAGGTAGCATCAACCAATGCTTCGCAGGCGCGATCCCAAGCGCGGCTTCCCCGTGCCACGTATTCGGTGCGCAGTTTTCGCGCTTGCAAGGGACACCATGTTTTGACAAACAATCATCAAACGCAACACTTTGCTCCATACAGTGCGTACATTTCGTCAGCTAGCTTTTTCGATTGCATTCCCGCACGCAACTTCGCCACAGGATCGACGGCATCGATGTCATGTCATAGCGAAGCTCCAGCTCGGCAGCCGCCGGGAGAAATCTATTTCCTCGCCAACTAATGCACCGAATTTGGTGCGCCTAATTGCGTGTAAAAGAAAATGTTCAAATGCCGCGCCTGCAACAGCGCGATCTTCAACTGATGCCGAGCGCTGCCTCTTTTTTCTTTACTATTTTTTTTCTCAGTGATTGTGGCAAACTGTGAAATGGAAGAGAGAAAAAACAGTTCGACTGTGCGCTTTAAAGCTCCGTCACACAGCAATGGAACCGGATTTGGAAATTCTGTTAATTGCACAAGGCGATATGTATAAAGGGAACACAATTTATACGCCTCGATAAGATATACCAGTCATGTGTGAGTATGACTTTTACAATACCTTCACAGACATCACAGGCGTTTTCGATGGGATAAAATTTTTTAGACAGAACTTCCGTGAGTAGTTGCGTGCAATTCACACGATCGCGGTACCGCTTTGTATTGTTGAGATATGAAACTTTGTACTTCTTAACCTGCCAGTACTCGTGCATTATGGAAGGGGAAAAAAAAGAGAGAGAGAGACGTCACCGCACCACCACACATTTTTCTCAGATGGAACAAGCAGCTTGTTTACATGGCTGCAGTAGTTCTCTCGTGACAACCCGTTGTTTTCTCTTGGGTGTGTTCCGATGCCTTACTTAGAGTTTACCTCCGAGCTACACGCACGACCGGTATGACCTCATTGCGCACTGTGTACGCCTTGCTTCGTCCTCGTCTATTCCCTTTGCGCGCGCATGCCAGTGACTTCGCAGCAGTAATCATTACATAGACAAGACAAAAAGAAATAACCAAAAGTGCCGCGTTTCTTCAAAGCAAGAGGCCCGTACATTTTCTCTGACTGTTCCTTCCCCATTTGTTTACCTGTTTAGCCATCACCTCACTTTGCTATATACATCAAGGCCATAGGCGCAGTTCCCGGTGGCTTCGTGGGACGAATGTAAAATAATAGGCGCGAGCTTGGCTTTCATTAAACGCAACACGAATGCGAAATCCGTGCAATGACGACGGCCGGCGTGTGTCAGCTTCCCTTACCTTGGCGTGCCAATGTATGTGCCATGAGTGAGGGAGCCGGTTCGAATTCGGAATTTTTCTCTACAGCAGCTTGCACATTCACGATATTCCAGGGATGCAGCGGCAGGAGGTAGTCTTGTGCACTTTGGCGCGTCCATGCCATGGCATTGCGCAACCGCCTCACAGCGCGTAATACGCCGGACATGAGCTGCCACAAGGAGAAATGTTCACATGTAGGACAGGTGGCTCCCTCTGGCGGCGAAGAGTTCGACAAATACGTGATGCACCGCTCCCCCATCGGGCGGCCGCTCGTCCCTCTCTCTCTTTTTGCCCCGTTCTCGCGGCGTGTGGCATGCACAAATACGTTGCTCGAAAAAGTTTGTTTTCTTTAAATACAGCGCATGTCCAGCGCCCGCTTCCTTACCGATCTAAGTATATGGCGCGAACAAGGGTCACCCAGCATCGCCTACACGCACGCATGACGAAAGGGCCAGTCGTACAGAAATAACGAGAGAAAGTGAGCCTGCACTGTGCAAGCATATTTCTGTCTCAGTAAGCACACTTCACCGCTCTGCTCCTTTATTTTATTTTCCTCTTGTTTTGGGCAACTCAGCAGTGCATTGTCTTGCAAGAAGAGCCACGTTGGCCTCGAACCAACTGCTTATCACCCTACAGCGCGCTGACAAGAAATGCCACTGTGACCCTGTACACAAGTATGAAAACAGCACGCGCCTCGCTGTCTACCGCGCGCACCCTCGTCCATTTGAATACAACGCAGTGAGCCCGGTTCTAGCGACAGCTACCTAGCTAATCTCACCTTTGCATTCATTTGCGTCGCTCAAAAGAGTTACACAATTGTGAATCGCACGGTGGTAGTTTACGGCCGCCCAGCTCGTAGGGCAAGAGGGCTGGCTCGTTATTGTTTCTCCGACGCACGCAAACCAACGAAGCCATGCGAATGCCGCTCAGGCACAGCGTCGCGCGTAGGCTCAATCATTTAAGAGGAAGCTTTATAGCTCGGGCCCAACTCCGACGCGGCCTATTCAAATACATGTAAAACGCAAAAACGTTTTTCTGAGATAACCCCTGGACCGATTTTGATGAAATTTGTCGCATTTGAAAGAGAAAGTTAAATTCTAGTGACTGTTGGAAGCGGGATTTCGATTTAGGGCTTGAATTTTCTTAAAACGATTTTCAAATATTTGACCGTTTGAAAAAAAAAAACAGAAGCACGAAGTTTATAAATTCACAGCTCTGCATCAAGAACCGATATCGCGGTTCTGTAAACGGCATCCATTAGACCATTCAAAGCGGACAAATTCAGTATGTCATTTTACATCTTACGTGAATTTGTTACGTTGGTTACAACGGTTTTGCAAAAGTTGTATTTCTCTATTATTAAATTTTTTTATATTCATGTGTAACATATCAATTTTGTCCGCTTTAGATGTACTATTAGATGCAATTCACAGAATTGTATTATCATTTTTAGTGGTTAAGTTACAGAGTTGTAAACTTGATAGTTTCCGTTTTTTGAAAATTTTCGATTTTTGCCAATTTTTAATAAAAAATTGACAATCTAACTCAAAAATTCGAAACCAACAGTCACTAGATTTTAAGTTTGTCTTTTAAATGCAACAAACCTCGTCAAATTTGGTGCAGTGGTTGCCGAGAAAAACGAATTCTCCTTTTCCATGTATTTAGATAGGAGCACTTGAGCTGAAGCTTCCTCTTAACGCTTGCACTGGAAAGAACAAATAACCGCCGTCTGTAGAAAACTCACTTTCAGCTGTTACACACTGGCCCGTGCCCGGCAATATTTTCCTCGCGCTTTGCTTCGCTGCGTACCCACATCAGCTATTGTTGTGAAATATGGGGCTTAACATATCAAACTTACTTAACTTAAATGCGCCCGCTGACCGTCACGCTCGGCGTATGTATGTAACCGAGTGCTACTGCCCGGCTCATACTCTTCTCTAAGGGAGTAGAAGAAGCGAGCCACTTCAAAGCGACAAAAATGCGCATCGACGAGCTTACGATTACCTCTTTCTTTTAATCATCAGTCCACTCTGGTTGCCTCAATCAGGGTCCAACCAAAGGCGACAACTGAGCTGCACGAACGACCGCCACGTCGCAACTCGGACAGACTGAGGGCGGGTGAAATGGGAGCAACACAACACACAGTGGCGAGCGCAAATGCAATCGAGCAAAGCTCGCCTTGCGAGGGCGAAAAAACAATGCTACCACGCCTTATGAATACATGCGTTTGCGCTCGCTCACCTGACCAAAGTTTACCGCGCGTGTCTCGTACGGCCGAACGCGAGATAATGGCATCATGCAAAAGAGGGTCAACGGAGCAGGAGATCGCAAATCCTGCGCATCACTGCCGAAGCACCAAGTGGGTAGCCCTGAAGAGGGCTGTTGGGTTCTTCAGAGGAGCTGATGCGCTGCTTGCAGACGACGCCGCGCACGCGTGCTGCTTAGCCTCCGAAACCGTAGAGGGTGCGGCCCTGACGCTTGAGGGCATACACCACGTCCATGGCTGTCACGGTCTTGCGCTTGGCGTGCTCAGTGTAGGTGACGGCGTCCCGGATCACGTTCTCGAGGAACACCTTGAGCACACCGCGTGTCTCCTCGTAGATCAGGCCAGAGATACGCTTGACACCACCACGGCGAGCGAGGCGACGGATGGCTGGCTTGGTGATGCCTTGGATGTTGTCACGCAACACCTTACGATGACGCTTCGCGCCACCCTTGCCGAGCCCCTTGCCGCCCTTGCCACGTCCAGACATCTCGGCTGTTGCTGCTGCTTCGAAGCGAGTCAGGAAAGCGAATGCCGCGTCCTTGCGCCGCGACTGAGCGAGGAAGCCGCGCCGAAGGGCGAGGAGGTGAAACGCGCGCCGATTGGCTCACGGGCAGTGCGGCCTCTCTTCGCGGGTGAGTCGCGGGTGGCAGCACTGAGCCCTGCTTAGGCCACGCACTGAGTTCACGAAAATGTGGCTGCGCAACACAATCGCGGAGTTTACTTTTTTTTTTCTTATGTTTTTTCTTTTTGGCATTTCTGACTGCAACGTAGGCTGATGTTCAACCCGCCTCCCTCCTTCTTTTGCTCAACTCGCCAAGAGAAAAACAAACGTGTCAACAATGTTATTGTGCTATGTTGCACGCACCCACTGCTCGTTTCGCGCCCCAGGAACAAGTTTATTGTCTTCTCATAATTATGATTACTCGTTCTATTCACCGGTAGCTCGGCTACGCTTTCAAGTGCACCCTGGTCATTGCCGCAAAGCACACCGTGCGCACAGCTTCAAACTCCGCCACGCCAACATCGTTCACTTGATCACTAGTCGCGAAACAGGGCGCGTTCATGCTCTGTTCGCCTCAGGCGTTTCAAATTTCGCACGCCGGCACCGCTGACTGGTGCCTACACGACCGTCAAATTTCGTCGCGATAGCTTACGTAGCCTCGTAGATAACGTCAGCGAAATCAGCCTAAGACGCGCGCGCGAGCCCAATTCAGCATTCTAGGGGACGGAAGAGAGCGAGGGAACCGTTTGCGCCGCTCCTCACTCCTCCCTCTCCCATCGCCCGTGCGAAGGCAGCTACGCAGGGCGCGCGCGCGGAACCGCTAGCTATGCAGTATGCGGAGAGCGCGCGCATCTCTTCTTTTCCCACTTCAAAGTCACTTACTACTGCTACATTTGTAATAACAGTGTAAAATTTCCCCTTAGGCAGTGCTGCTTCGTGAACGTGCGCACCCATTTCCGCTCGCCAGCCACCGCTACAGCAATGCGGCTCTGAATTTCAGTCCGGAGCATACGTGCGGGCGGCCGCCGAGAGGGCATTAGTTCTAGCAGCCATAGAGGCACACCTCAGGGCCCGCAAAAGCGCGTCGAACGACAAGAAGAAACAAAACGGTAAAAAGAAAAAAAAAAGGAGGGATGAGGGCTGCCTGCTTTTAAAAGTTGCGCTACATCAGAATTAAGTAAACGTGCAGCAACGACCGCCTCATCATCCTCGGTGTGTGAAACACGCGCCGTGGTAATTAGTGCATGCAGGCCAACGTGGCCGCTCGCGCAGAGTCGCCTCACGCGCCCCATACTTGCTTAGTGTGTGTTGTTTTGCTGAGCCCCATGGCGTTCCGTGCGGTTCTGCTACAAAAGTTGTAGCACACGCGCTGTCCGACCGCGCACGCCGCGTGTTTGAAAACAAGAAGTAGTAGTAAGTGCCGTTGAGATGGTAAAAGAAGAGAAGAGTGCAGTACCGTAGCTGTCTCTCGCTTAGGAGGTCACCTCAACAGTACTACACGGGGGAGGGTAAGGAGAATAAAGGAGCCAAGAGAAACAAAGATTAAAGAGGACGAGCGGAAGGCCGTGAAGAAAAAAAAAAAAAAAAGAGAGAAGCGTGGTAAGGTTCGACGACTCAAAGAACTCAATGAGCTGGGAAGGCTCTTTTGAGTAAAACCGCAAAACCCCTAGGAAACGAGAAAGTCCTCAGGACGGGCTATGGGGAGTCCAAGGCGTCGATTAGGATTTCACGAGCCGAGAGATATATGCAGTGCATATATCTATAATAAAAGTGCATATATCATATAAAAGGGACGCTCACGGGCCTATCGGCCCGTGAGAGTCCCTTTTTGTGTGTGTTGTTGTGCTGCGCGCATGGCGTTGTGTGCGTGTCTGATACAAAACTTTCAGCACACGCGCTGTCGCAATGAGAATACGACAGCGCGCGCCGGGTGTGTGTAAACGAGGAAGCGTCGAACAGAGGGAACGGACGGAATTGTCGAGATTCTCACTACATCCCAATGCCAATGCAGACACTTTGGGTGGCTCTGAGAAGAGCCGTTGGGTGTTGGCTGCGCGGACGAGCGCTCGGTCGCCTACTTGGAGCTGGTGTACTTGGTGACGGCTTTGGTGCCCTCGGACACGGCGTGTTTGGCCAGCTCTCCGGGCAACAGCAGACGCACGGCAGTCTGGATCTCCCGGCTCGTGATGGTCGAGCGCTTGTTGTAGTGAGCCAGACGGGACGACTCCGCGGCGATACGCTCGAAGATGTCGTTCACGAAGCTGTTCATGATAGACATGGCCTTGCTGGAGACTCCAGTGTCCGGGTGCACCTGCTTCAGCACCTTGTAGATATAGATGGAGAAGCTCTCCTTCCTGCGGCGCTTCTTCTTCTTCTTGTCGGTGGCGCGCACGTTCTTCTGCGCCTTGCCGGCCTTCTTCACGGCCTTACCGCTGGGCTGGGGAGGCATGTCAGTAGCCGAGCAAACGAGATCGGAATACGCGCGACCGGTCGCGCGCGCCGCGTTTTTATCGCGGGAGGGTGGTGTTCACGCGACCCCGCAAAGCCGCGCTCGCCATTGGTCCGCGCGGCTTCTCTCCCTTTCCCTCGCGCTTTCCTTCGGGACCGGCGGCGGCGAGAGCGGCGAAGGCGCTACGAGCACGGCTCAAATCGCTCACAGATCGCCACTGTGCAAGTCGTTGCTTGCTACTCAGTCTACGCATCAACAGCACCAGCATGTCCGGACGCGGCAAAGGCGGCAAGGCGAAGGGCAAGAGCAAGACGCGTTCCAGCCGCGCGGGTCTCCAGTTCCCCGTGGGCCGTATCCACCGTCTCCTGCGCAAGGGAAACTACGCCGAGCGCGTCGGAGCGGGCGCTCCCGTCTACCTCGCGGCCGTCCTCGAGTACCTGGCTGCCGAAGTGCTCGAGCTCGCTGGCAACGCGGCTCGTGACAACAAGAAGACCAGGATCATCCCCCGCCACCTGCAGCTCGCCATCCGCAACGACGAGGAGCTGAACAAGCTGCTCTCCGGCGTGACGATCGCGCAGGGCGGCGTCTTGCCCAACATCCAAGCTGTGCTTCTCCCAAAGAAGACCGAGAAGAAGGCGTAAGCGAGCTCCCAGCCGCCGGACTACAGTCGCGCTCGTCGCACAACCCAACGGTCCTTGTCAGGACCACCGAAATGCGTGTGACGGCAGGGTTTTGCTTGGCAATCCCGTTCTCTGCGCCCGTTTCCCTCTGTTTGAATTAGCGCAACCGTGCCTCTTGAACTGACGCTGCTGCTAGCTAGCTGGCATTTCAGTGCACGAATGTAGATGGAAAGCGAGCTTCCGGGTGTCCGGGGGCGCACAGGGACGAGCCTCACTGCAATTAGCGTACGATTCGCGTAGTGGAATGTGATAGGCGATTGGGCCCTTAAAAACAAACAAACAAAAAATGGGCCATATCCGCAACCAGCATGCACTTATGAGCCAGGCAGGTATGCATGAGGAACGTGAACAAACGCATGCATGGCATACCAATACACAAAAGCTTGCACGCCACATCGGCCGCATTAATTTCGTTTTCGGGCGCGGCTTCTTCGCATGAATGCGCGCACCGTTTTGCAACGAACACGCATATTGTTTAATTTTTTTTTCCCCCTCTCTCTTCTTGTTCGTGCTCGAAAGCGCGCAATACTTACCATATGCATACCAAACAGGCACCACCTCGCACCGGCAGCCCACCACAGGCACACACAAAAAAAAATATTAATAATAAAAAATAACAACAAAACAGACAGACCGAGAGGGTACGGTTGGAGTACGTGGTCTCGCGTGCTCCCGTGGCCGAAGCAAACATGTAGGTGGTCCTGAGAAGGACCGTTTTGTGTTGCTTGCCTGACCGAGGCTGCGGCGCAGACAGCGGCCGAACTTAGGCGCGCTCGCCACGGATGCGCCGGGCCAGCTGGATGTCCTTCGGCATGATGGTAACGCGCTTGGCGTGGATGGCGCACAGGTTGGTGTCCTCGAAGAGACCGACCAGGTATGCCTCGCTGGCCTCCTGAAGGGCCATCACAGCCGAACTCTGGAATCGGAGGTCGGTCTTGAAATCCTGAGCGATTTCCCTCACCAAGCGCTGGAACGGCAGCTTGCGGATGAGAAGTTCGGTCGACTTCTGGTAGCGGCGAATTTCACGAAGGGCCACGGTTCCAGGCCTGTACCGATGCGGTTTCTTAACCCCACCTGTGGCAGGTGCACTCTTGCGAGCAGCCTTGGTAGCAAGCTGCTTACGCGGAGCCTTCCCACCGGTGCTCTTACGGGCGGTTTGCTTGGTCCTGGCCATGGCGAACGGAGCGAGCGTCCGAACTCGTCGACTGCCGGAGTGAAAATGACCCCTGCGCCGCGCGCGTCGTGCTTCGCCGCACTACTCTTCTCCTCTCCAACTCACCCGCCGATTGGCCAGCGCCCGCACAGCCGTCTCGGGCGGTGCGCGCGCCGCCGCCGTTCGCCAGGATGCTGGAGGAGGCACGTTTTCGCGCGGGCGCCTTGTTCGCGGCTAAGGAAAGCACATTCGCAGGCGGTTTAATTGAGTTTAAACACGACAGCATGCCGCGCTGTTCTCTTTCGTTTCAGCCAACACCACAATCTCGTTTATACCGCCGCGCGTCGCCAATTGCCAGTGCCGAGTGTGAGACCACACCACTAATCTCGACAGTGGTTAGCGCTCCACGCCCAACGCCATCGGAGCTGTTATCGCGATCTCCGCGCGACGGAGATGGCTGGCATGTTTAGGCTACATTATTGCTTGTCCACTGCCTTGCTTTGATCATGCTGATGCTCGTTTCACGAACTATAAGTGCGCGCCACGGTGCCTTCTCGAGGGGCAACTGCATCGTGTTTTGGCCGCACTCGGCAGCAAACCGTCTCGCATGTGCACACATGCCAGTACCGCACTTTCCCGTCCACGCATAGAAGAACGCGAGGCCCGCATGCGCCTCGCAAAGATTAACGACAAACTGACTAGCAGCACCACTTCAGAGTTACAGAGAAAACGATGCACTTCCGCTCTAAGAGCGAATATGGAATACAATATTGACAGGTGTTGAACGCGCGTTAGGAGACCTGGACAACTAATTGGGGCTTCAAAACTGTGGATAGGCAAGCTGTACTTCCATATGTATGAAGGGTCCTTAAACAATATGTCAAGGTAGCATCAACCAATGCTTCGCAGGCGCGATCCCAAGCGCGGCTTCCCCGTGCCACGTATTCGGTGCGCAGTTTTCGCGCTTGCAAGGGACACCATGTTTTGACAAACAATCATCAAACGCAACACTTTGCTCCATACAGTGCGTACATTTCGTCAGCTAGCTTTTTCGATTGCATTCCCGCACGCAACTTCGCCACAGGATCGACGGCATCGATGTCATGTCATAGCGAAGCTCCAGCTCGGCAGCCGCCGGGAGAAATCTATTTCCTCGCCAACTAATGCACCGAATTTGGTGCGCCTAATTGCGTGTAAAAGAAAATGTTCAAATGCCGCGCCTGCAACAGCGCGATCTTCAACTGATGCCGAGCGCTGCCTCTTTTTTCTTTACTATTTTTTTTCTCAGTGATTGTGGCAAACTGTGAAATGGAAGAGAGAAAAAACAGTTCGACTGTGCGCTTTAAAGCTCCGTCACACAGCAATGGAACCGGATTTGGAAATTCTGTTAATTGCACAAGGCGATATGTATAAAGGGAACACAATTTATACGCCTCGATAAGATATACCAGTCATGTGTGAGTATGACTTTTACAATACCTTCACAGACATCACAGGCGTTTTCGATGGGATAAAATTTTTTAGACAGAACTTCCGTGAGTAGTTGCGTGCAATTCACACGATCGCGGTACCGCTTTGTATTGTTGAGATATGAAACTTTGTACTTCTTAACCTGCCAGTACTCGTGCATTATGGAAGGGGAAAAAAAAGAGAGAGAGAGACGTCACCGCACCACCACACATTTTTCTCAGATGGAACAAGCAGCTTGTTTACATGGCTGCAGTAGTTCTCTCGTGACAACCCGTTGTTTTCTCTTGGGTGTGTTCCGATGCCTTACTTAGAGTTTACCTCCGAGCTACACGCACGACCGGTATGACCTCATTGCGCACTGTGTACGCCTTGCTTCGTCCTCGTCTATTCCCTTTGCGCGCGCATGCCAGTGACTTCGCAGCAGTAATCATTACATAGACAAGACAAAAAGAAATAACCAAAAGTGCCGCGTTTCTTCAAAGCAAGAGGCCCGTACATTTTCTCTGACTGTTCCTTCCCCATTTGTTTACCTGTTTAGCCATCACCTCACTTTGCTATATACATCAAGGCCATAGGCGCAGTTCCCGGTGGCTTCGTGGGACGAATGTAAAATAATAGGCGCGAGCTTGGCTTTCATTAAACGCAACACGAATGCGAAATCCGTGCAATGACGACGGCCGGCGTGTGTCAGCTTCCCTTACCTTGGCGTGCCAATGTATGTGCCATGAGTGAGGGAGCCGGTTCGAATTCGGAATTTTTCTCTACAGCAGCTTGCACATTCACGATATTCCAGGGATGCAGCGGCAGGAGGTAGTCTTGTGCACTTTGGCGCGTCCATGCCATGGCATTGCGCAACCGCCTCACAGCGCGTAATACGCCGGACATGAGCTGCCACAAGGAGAAATGTTCACATGTAGGACAGGTGGCTCCCTCTGGCGGCGAAGAGTTCGACAAATACGTGATGCACCGCTCCCCCATCGGGCGGCCGCTCGTCCCTCTCTCTCTTTTTGCCCCGTTCTCGCGGCGTGTGGCATGCACAAATACGTTGCTCGAAAAAGTTTGTTTTCTTTAAATACAGCGCATGTCCAGCGCCCGCTTCCTTACCGATCTAAGTATATGGCGCGAACAAGGGTCACCCAGCATCGCCTACACGCACGCATGACGAAAGGGCCAGTCGTACAGAAATAACGAGAGAAAGTGAGCCTGCACTGTGCAAGCATATTTCTGTCTCAGTAAGCACACTTCACCGCTCTGCTCCTTTATTTTATTTTCCTCTTGTTTTGGGCAACTCAGCAGTGCATTGTCTTGCAAGAAGAGCCACGTTGGCCTCGAACCAACTGCTTATCACCCTACAGCGCGCTGACAAGAAATGCCACTGTGACCCTGTACACAAGTATGAAAACAGCACGCGCCTCGCTGTCTACCGCGCGCACCCTCGTCCATTTGAATACAACGCAGTGAGCCCGGTTCTAGCGACAGCTACCTAGCTAATCTCACCTTTGCATTCATTTGCGTCGCTCAAAAGAGTTACACAATTGTGAATCGCACGGTGGTAGTTTACGGCCGCCCAGCTCGTAGGGCAAGAGGGCTGGCTCGTTATTGTTTCTCCGACGCACGCAAACCAACGAAGCCATGCGAATGCCGCTCAGGCACAGCGTCGCGCGTAGGCTCAATCATTTAAGAGGAAGCTTTATAGCTCGGGCCCAACTCCGACGCGGCCTATTCAAATACATGTAAAACGCAAAAACGTTTTTCTGAGATAACCCCTGGACCGATTTTGATGAAATTTGTCGCATTTGAAAGAGAAAGTTAAATTCTAGTGACTGTTGGAAGCGGGATTTCGATTTAGGGCTTGAATTTTCTTAAAACGATTTTCAAATATTTGACCGTTTGAAAAAAAAAAACAGAAGCACGAAGTTTATAAATTCACAGCTCTGCATCAAGAACCGATATCGCGGTTCTGTAAACGGCATCCATTAGACCATTCAAAGCGGACAAATTCAGTATGTCATTTTACATCTTACGTGAATTTGTTACGTTGGTTACAACGGTTTTGCAAAAGTTGTATTTCTCTATTATTAAATTTTTTTATATTCATGTGTAACATATCAATTTTGTCCGCTTTAGATGTACTATTAGATGCAATTCACAGAATTGTATTATCATTTTTAGTGGTTAAGTTACAGAGTTGTAAACTTGATAGTTTCCGTTTTTTGAAAATTTTCGATTTTTGCCAATTTTTAATAAAAAATTGACAATCTAACTCAAAAATTCGAAACCAACAGTCACTAGATTTTAAGTTTGTCTTTTAAATGCAACAAACCTCGTCAAATTTGGTGCAGTGGTTGCCGAGAAAAACGAATTCTCCTTTTCCATGTATTTAGATAGGAGCACTTGAGCTGAAGCTTCCTCTTAACGCTTGCACTGGAAAGAACAAATAACCGCCGTCTGTAGAAAACTCACTTTCAGCTGTTACACACTGGCCCGTGCCCGGCAATATTTTCCTCGCGCTTTGCTTCGCTGCGTACCCACATCAGCTATTGTTGTGAAATATGGGGCTTAACATATCAAACTTACTTAACTTAAATGCGCCCGCTGACCGTCACGCTCGGCGTATGTATGTAACCGAGTGCTACTGCCCGGCTCATACTCTTCTCTAAGGGAGTAGAAGAAGCGAGCCACTTCAAAGCGACAAAAATGCGCATCGACGAGCTTACGATTACCTCTTTCTTTTAATCATCAGTCCACTCTGGTTGCCTCAATCAGGGTCCAACCAAAGGCGACAACTGAGCTGCACGAACGACCGCCACGTCGCAACTCGGACAGACTGAGGGCGGGTGAAATGGGAGCAACACAACACACAGTGGCGAGCGCAAATGCAATCGAGCAAAGCTCGCCTTGCGAGGGCGAAAAAACAATGCTACCACGCCTTATGAATACATGCGTTTGCGCTCGCTCACCTGACCAAAGTTTACCGCGCGTGTCTCGTACGGCCGAACGCGAGATAATGGCATCATGCAAAAGAGGGTCAACGGAGCAGGAGATCGCAAATCCTGCGCATCACTGCCGAAGCACCAAGTGGGTAGCCCTGAAGAGGGCTGTTGGGTTCTTCAGAGGAGCTGATGCGCTGCTTGCAGACGACGCCGCGCACGCGTGCTGCTTAGCCTCCGAAACCGTAGAGGGTGCGGCCCTGACGCTTGAGGGCATACACCACGTCCATGGCTGTCACGGTCTTGCGCTTGGCGTGCTCAGTGTAGGTGACGGCGTCCCGGATCACGTTCTCGAGGAACACCTTGAGCACACCGCGTGTCTCCTCGTAGATCAGGCCAGAGATACGCTTGACACCACCACGGCGAGCGAGGCGACGGATGGCTGGCTTGGTGATGCCTTGGATGTTGTCACGCAACACCTTACGATGACGCTTCGCGCCACCCTTGCCGAGCCCCTTGCCGCCCTTGCCACGTCCAGACATCTCGGCTGTTGCTGCTGCTTCGAAGCGAGTCAGGAAAGCGAATGCCGCGTCCTTGCGCCGCGACTGAGCGAGGAAGCCGCGCCGAAGGGCGAGGAGGTGAAACGCGCGCCGATTGGCTCACGGGCAGCGCGGCCTCTCTTCGCGGGTGAGTCGCGGGTGGCAGCACTGAGCCCTGCTTAGGCCACGCACTGAGTTCACGAAAATGTGGCTGCGCAACACAATCGCGGAGTTTACTTTTTTTTTTCTTATGTTTTTTCTTTTTGGCATTTCTGACTGCAACGTAGGCTGATGTTCAACCCGCCTCCCTCCTTCTTTTGCTCAACTCGCCAAGAGAAAAACAAACGTGTCAACAATGTTATTGTGCTATGTTGCACGCACCCACTGCTCGTTTCGCGCCCCAGGAACAAGTTTATTGTCTTCTCATAATTATGATTACTCGTTCTATTCACCGGTAGCTCGGCTACGCTTTCAAGTGCACCCTGGTCATTGCCGCAAAGCACACCGTGCGCACAGCTTCAAACTCCGCCACGCCAACATCGTTCACTTGATCACTAGTCGCGAAACAGGGCGCGTTCATGCTCTGTTCGCCTCAGGCGTTTCAAATTTCGCACGCCGGCACCGCTGACTGGTGCCTACACGACCGTCAAATTTCGTCGCGATAGCTTACGTAGCCTCGTAGATAACGTCAGCGAAATCAGCCTAAGACGCGCGCGCGAGCCCAATTCAGCATTCTAGGGGACGGAAGAGAGCGAGGGAACCGTTTGCGCCGCTCCTCACTCCTCCCTCTCCCATCGCCCGTGCGAAGGCAGCTACGCAGGGCGCGCGCGCGGAACCGCTAGCTATGCAGTATGCGGAGAGCGCGCGCATCTCTTCTTTTCCCACTTCAAAGTCACTTACTACTGCTACATTTGTAATAACAGTGTAAAATTTCCCCTTAGGCAGTGCTGCTTCGTGAACGTGCGCACCCATTTCCGCTCGCCAGCCACCGCTACAGCAATGCGGCTCTGAATTTCAGTCCGGAGCATACGTGCGGGCGGCCGCCGAGAGGGCATTAGTTCTAGCAGCCATAGAGGCACACCTCAGGGCCCGCAAAAGCGCGTCGAACGACAAGAAGAAACAAAACGGTAAAAAGAAAAAAAAAAGGAGGGATGAGGGCTGCCTGCTTTTAAAGGTTGCGCTACATCAGAATTAAGTAAACGTGCAGCAACGACCGCCTCATCATCCTCGGTGTGTGAAACACGCGCCGTGGTAATTAGTGCATGCAGGCCAACGTGGCCGCTCGCGCAGAGTCGCCTCACGCGCCCCATACTTGCTTAGTGTGTGTTGTTTTGCTGAGCCCCATGGCGTTCCGTGCGGTTCTGCTACAAAAGTTGTAGCACACGCGCTGTCCGACCGCGCACGCCGCGTGTTTGAAAACAAGAAGTAGTAGTAAGTGCCGTTGAGATGGTAAAAGAAGAGAAGAGTGCAGTACCGTAGCTGTCTCTCGCTTAGGAGGTCACCTCAACAGTACTACACGGGGGAGGGTAAGGAGAATAAAGGAGCCAAGAGAAACAAAGATTAAAGAGGACGAGCGGAAGGCCGTGAAGAAAAAAAAAAAAAAAAGAGAGAAGCGTGGTAAGGTTCGACGACTCAAAGAACTCAATGAGCTGGGAAGGCTCTTTTGAGTAAAACCGCAAAACCCCTAGGAAACGAGAAAGTCCTCAGGACGGGCTATGGGGAGTCCAAGGCGTCGATTAGGATTTCACGAGCCGAGAGATATATGCAGTGCATATATCTATAATAAAAGTGCATATATCATATAAAAGGGACGCTCACGGGCCTATCGGCCCGTGAGAGTCCCTTTTTGTGTGTGTTGTTGTGCTGCGCGCATGGCGTTGTGTGCGTGTCTGATACAAAACTTTCAGCACACGCGCTGTCGCAATGAGAATACGACAGCGCGCGCCGGGTGTGTGTAAACGAGGAAGCGTCGAACAGAGGGAACGGACGGAATTGTCGAGATTCTCACTACATCCCAATGCCAATGCAGACACTTTGGGTGGCTCTGAGAAGAGCCGTTGGGTGTTGGCTGCGCGGACGAGCGCTCGGTCGCCTACTTGGAGCTGGTGTACTTGGTGACGGCTTTGGTGCCCTCGGACACGGCGTGTTTGGCCAGCTCTCCGGGCAACAGCAGACGCACGGCAGTCTGGATCTCCCGGCTCGTGATGGTCGAGCGCTTGTTGTAGTGAGCCAGACGGGACGACTCCGCGGCGATACGCTCGAAGATGTCGTTCACGAAGCTGTTCATGATAGACATGGCCTTGCTGGAGACTCCAGTGTCCGGGTGCACCTGCTTCAGCACCTTGTAGATATAGATGGAGAAGCTCCTTCCTGCGGCGCTTCTTCTTCTTCTTGTCGGTGGCGCGCACGTTCTTCTGCGCCTTGCCGGCCTTCTTCACGGCCTTACCGCTGGGCTGGGGAGGCATGTCAGTAGCCGAGCAAACGAGATCGGAATACGCGCGACCGGTCGCGCGCGCCGCGTTTTTATCGCGGGAGGGTGGTGTTCACGCGACCCCGCAAAGCCGCGCTCGCCATTGGTCCGCGCGGCTTCTCTCCCTTTCCCTCGCGCTTTCCTTCGGGACCGGCGGCGGCGAGAGCGGCGAAGGCGCTACGAGCACGGCTCAAATCGCTCACAGATCGCCACTGTGCAAGTCGTTGCTTGCTACTCAGTCTACGCATCAACAGCACCAGCATGTCCGGACGCGGCAAAGGCGGCAAGGCGAAGGGCAAGAGCAAGACGCGTTCCAGCCGCGCGGGTCTCCAGTTCCCCGTGGGCCGTATCCACCGTCTCCTGCGCAAGGGAAACTACGCCGAGCGCGTCGGAGCGGGCGCTCCCGTCTACCTCGCGGCCGTCCTCGAGTACCTGGCTGCCGAAGTGCTCGAGCTCGCTGGCAACGCGGCTCGTGACAACAAGAAGACCAGGATCATCCCCCGCCACCTGCAGCTCGCCATCCGCAACGACGAGGAGCTGAACAAGCTGCTCTCCGGCGTGACGATCGCGCAGGGCGGCGTCTTGCCCAACATCCAAGCTGTGCTTCTCCCAAAGAAGACCGAGAAGAAGGCGTAAGCGAGCTCCCAGCCGCCGGACTACAGTCGCGCTCGTCGCACAACCCAACGGTCCTTGTCAGGACCACCGAAATGCGTGTGACGGCAGGGTTTTGCTTGGCAATCCCGTTCTCTGCGCCCGTTTCCCTCTGTTTGAATTAGCGCAACCGTGCCTCTTGAACTGACGCTGCTGCTAGCTAGCTGGCATTTCAGTGCACGAATGTAGATGGAAAGCGAGCTTCCGGGTGCCCGGGGGCGCACAGGGACGAGCCTCACTGCAATTAGCGTACGATTCGCGTAGTGGAATGTGATAGGCGATTGGGCCCTTAAAAACAAACAAACAAAAAATGGGCCATATCCGCAACCAGCATGCACTTATGAGCCAGGCAGGTATGCATGAGGAACGTGAACAAACGCATGCATGGCATACCAATACACAAAAGCTTGCACGCCACATCGGCCGCATTAATTTCGTTTTCGGGCGCGGCTTCTTCGCATGAATGCGCGCACCGTTTTGCAACGAACACGCATATTGTTTAATTTTTTTTTCCCCCTCTCTCTTCTTGTTCGTGCTCGAAAGCGCGCAATACTTACCATATGCATACCAAACAGGCACCACCTCGCACCGGCAGCCCACCACAGGCACACACAAAAAAAAATATTAATAATAAAAAATAACAACAAAACAGACAGACCGAGAGGGTACGGTTGGAGTACGTGGTCTCGCGTGCTCCCGTGGCCGAAGCAAACATGTAGGTGGTCCTGAGAAGGACCGTTTTGTGTTGCTTGCCTGACCGAGGCTGCGGCGCAGACAGCGGCCGAACTTAGGCGCGCTCGCCACGGATGCGCCGGGCCAGCTGGATGTCCTTCGGCATGATGGTAACGCGCTTGGCGTGGATGGCGCACAGGTTGGTGTCCTCGAAGAGACCGACCAGGTATGCCTCGCTGGCCTCCTGAAGGGCCATCACAGCCGAACTCTGGAATCGGAGGTCGGTCTTGAAATCCTGAGCGATTTCCCTCACCAAGCGCTGGAACGGCAGCTTGCGGATGAGAAGTTCGGTCGACTTCTGGTAGCGGCGAATTTCACGAAGGGCCACGGTTCCAGGCCTGTACCGATGCGGTTTCTTAACCCCACCTGTGGCAGGTGCACTCTTGCGAGCAGCCTTGGTAGCAAGCTGCTTACGCGGAGCCTTCCCACCGGTGCTCTTACGGGCGGTTTGCTTGGTCCTGGCCATGGCGAACGGAGCGAGCGTCCGAACTCGTCGACTGCCGGAGTGAAAATGACCCCTGCGCCGCGCGCGTCGTGCTTCGCCGCACTACTCTTCTCCTCTCCAACTCACCCGCCGATTGGCCAGCGCCCGCACAGCCGTCTCGGGCGGTGCGCGCGCCGCCGCCGTTCGCCAGGATGCTGGAGGAGGCACGTTTTCGCGCGGGCGCCTTGTTCGCGGCTAAGGAAAGCACATTCGCAGGCGGTTTAATTGAGTTTAAACACGACAGCATGCCGCGCTGTTCTCTTTCGTTTCAGCCAACACCACAATCTCGTTTATACCGCCGCGCGTCGCCAATTGCCAGTGCCGAGTGTGAGACCACACCACTAATCTCGACAGTGGTTAGCGCTCCACGCCCAACGCCATCGGAGCTGTTATCGCGATCTCCGCGCGACGGAGATGGCTGGCATGTTTAGGCTACATTATTGCTTGTCCACTGCCTTGCTTTGATCATGCTGATGCTCGTTTCACGAACTATAAGTGCGCGCCACGGTGCCTTCTCGAGGGGCAACTGCATCGTGTTTTGGCCGCACTCGGCAGCAAACCGTCTCGCATGTGCACACATGCCAGTACCGCACTTTCCCGTCCACGCATAGAAGAACGCGAGGCCCGCATGCGCCTCGCAAAGATTAACGACAAACTGACTAGCAGCACCACTTCAGAGTTACAGAGAAAACGATGCACTTCCGCTCTAAGAGCGAATATGGAATACAATATTGACAGGTGTTGAACGCGCGTTAGGAGACCTGGACAACTAATTGGGGCTTCAAAACTGTGGATAGGCAAGCGGTACTTCCATATGTATGAAGGGTCCTTAAACAATATGTCAAGGTAGCATCAACCAATGCTTCGCAGGCGCGATCCCAAGCGCGGCTTCCCCGTGCCACGTATTCGGTGCGCAGTTTTCGCGCTTGCAAGGGACACCATGTTTTGACAAACAATCATCAAACGCAACACTTTGCTCCATACAGTGCGTACATTTCGTCAGCTAGCTTTTTCGATTGCATTCCCGCACGCAACTTCGCCACAGGATCGACGGCATCGATGTCATGTCATAGCGAAGCTCCAGCTCGGCAGCCGCCGGGAGAAATCTATTTCCTCGCCAACTAATGCACCGAATTTGGTGCGCCTAATTGCGTGTAAAAGAAAATGTTCAAATGCCGCGCCTGCAACAGCGCGATCTTCAACTGATGCCGAGCGCTGCCTCTTTTTTCTTTACTATTTTTTTTCTCAGTGATTGTGGAAAACTGTGAAATGGAAGAGAGAAAAAACAGTTCGACTGTGCGCTTTAAAGCTCCGTCACACAGCAATGGAACCGGATTTGGAAATTCTGTTAATTGCACAAGGCGATATGTATAAAGGGAACACAATTTATACGCCTCGATAAGATATACCAGTCATGTGTGAGTATGACTTTTACAATACCTTCACAGACATCACAGGCGTTTTCGATGGGATAAAATTTTTTAGACAGAACTTCCGTGAGTAGTTGCGTGCAATTCACACGATCGCGGTACCGCTTTGTACTGTTGAGATATGAAACTTTGTACTTCTTAACCTGCCAGTACTCGTGCATTATGGAAGGGGAAAAAAAAAGAGAGAGAGAGACGTCACCGCACCACCACACATTTTTCTCAGATGGAACAAGCAGCTTGTTTACATGGCTGCAGTAGTTCTCTCGTGACAACCCGTTGTTTTCTCTTGGGTGTGTTCCGATGCCTTACTTAGAGTTTACCTCCGAGCTACACGCACGACCGGTATGACCTCATTGCGCACTGTGTACGCCTTGCTTCGTCCTCGTCTATTCCCTTTGCGCGCGCATGCCAGTGACTTCGCAGCAGTAATCATTACATAGACAAGACAAAAAGAAATAACCAAAAGTGCCGCGTTTCTTCAAAGCAAGAGGCCCGTACATTTTCTCTGACTGTTCCTTCCCCATTTGTTTACCTGTTTAGCCATCACCTCACTTTGCTATATACATCAAGGCCATAGGCGCAGTTCCCGGTGGCTTCGTGGGACGAATGTAAAATAATAGGCGCGAGCTTGGCTTTCATTAAACGCAACACGAATGCGAAATCCGTGCAATGACGACGGCCGGCGTGTGTCAGCTTCCCTTACCTTGGCGTGCCAATGTATGTGCCATGAGTGAGGGAGCCGGTTCGAATTCGGAATTTTTCTCTACAGCAGCTTGCACATTCACGATATTCCAGGGATGCAGCGGCAGGAGGTAGTCTTGTGCACTTTGGCGCGTCCATGCCATGGCATTGCGCAACCGCCTCACAGCGCGTAATACGCCGGACATGAGCTGCCACAAGGAGAAATGTTCACATGTAGGACAGGTGGCTCCCTCTGGCGGCGAAGAGTTCGACAAATACGTGATGCACCGCTCCCCCATCGGGCGGCCGCTCGTCCCTCTCTCTCTTTTTGCCCCGTTCTCGCGGCGTGTGGCATGCACAAATACGTTGCTCGAAAAAGTTTGTTTTCTTTAAATACAGCGCATGTCCAGCGCCCGCTTCCTTACCGATCTAAGTATATGGCGCGAACAAGGGTCACCCAGCATCGCCTACACGCACGCATGACGAAAGGGCCAGTCGTACAGAAATAACGAGAGAAAGTGAGCCTGCACTGTGCAAGCATATTTCTGTCTCAGTAAGCACACTTCACCGCTCTGCTCCTTTATTTTATTTTCCTCTTGTTTTGGGCAACTCAGCAGTGCATTGTCTTGCAAGAAGAGCCACGCGTTGGCCTCGAACCAACTGCTTATCACCCTACAGCGCGCTGACAAGAAATGCCACTGTGACCCTGTACACAAGTATGAAAACAGCACGCGCCTCGCTGTCTACCGCGCGCACCCTCGCCCATTTGAATACAACGCAGTGAGCCCGGTTCTAGCGACAGCTACCTAGCTAATCTCACCTTTGCATTCATTTGCGTCGCTCAAAAGAGTTACACAATTGTGAATCGCACGGTGGTAGTTTACGGCCGCCCAGCTCGTAGGGCAAGAGGGCTGGCTCGTTATTGTTTCTCCGACGCACGCAAACCAACGAAGCCATGCGAATGCCGCTCAGGCACAGCGTCGCGCGTAGGCTCAATCATTTAAGAGGAAGCTTTATAGCTCGGGCCCAACTCCGACGCGGCCTATTCAAATACATGTAAAACGCAAAAACGTTTTTCTGAGATAACCCCTGGACCGATTTTGATGAAATTTGTCGCATTTGAAAGAGAAAGTTAAATTCTAGTGACTGTTGGAAGCGGGATTTCGATTTAGGGCTTGAATTTTCTTAAAACGATTTTCAAATATTTGACCGTTTGAAAAAAAACAGAAGCACGAAGTTTATAAATTCACAGCTCTGCATCAAGAACCGATATCGCGGTTCTGTAAACGGCATCCATTAGACCATTCAAAGCGGACAAATTCAATATGTCATTTTACATCTTACGTGAATTTGTTACGTTGGTTACAACGGTTTTGCAAAAGTTGTATTTCTCTATTATTAAATTTTTTTATATTCATGTGTAACATATCAATTTTGTCCGCTTTAGATGTACTATTAGATGCAATTCACAGAATTGTATTATCATTTTTAGTGGTTAAGTTACAGAGTTGTAAACTTGATAGTTTCCGTTTTTTGAAAATTTTCGATTTTTGCCAATTTTTAATAAAAAATTGACAATCTAACTCAAAAATTCGAAACCAACAGTCACTAGATTTTAAGTTTGTCTTTTAAATGCAACAAACCTCGTCAAATTTGGTGCAGTGGTTGCCGAGAAAAACGAATTCTCCTTTTCCATGTATTTAGATAGGAGCACTTGAGCTGAAGCTTCCTCTTAACGCTTGCACTGGAAAGAACAAATAACCGCCGTCTGTAGAAAACTCACTTTCAGCTGTTACACACTGGCCCGTGCCCGGCAATATTTTCCTCGCGCTTTGCTTCGCTGCGTACCCACATCAGCTATTGTTGTGAAATATGGGGCTTAACATATCAAACTTACTTAACTTAAATGCGCCCGCTGACCGTCACGCTCGGCGTATGTATGTAACCGAGTGCTACTGCCCGGCTCATACTCTTCTCTAAGGGAGTAGAAGAAGCGAGCCACTTCAAAGCGACAAAAATGCGCATCGACGAGCTTACGATTACCTCTTTCTTTTAATCATCAGTCCACTCTGGTTGCCTCAATCAGGGTCCAACCAAAGGCGACAACTGAGCTGCACGAACGACCGCCACGTCGCAACTCGGACAGACTGAGGGCGGGTGAAATGGGAGCAACACAACACACAGTGGCGAGCGCAAATGCAATCGAGCAAAGCTCGCCTTGCGAGGGCGAAAAAACAATGCTACCACGCCTTATGAATACATGCGTTTGCGCTCGCTCACCTGACCAAAGTTTACCGCGCGTGTCTCGTACGGCCGAACGCGAGATAATGGCATCATGCAAAAGAGGGTCAACGGAGCAGGAGATCGCAAATCCTGCGCATCACTGCCGAAGCACCAAGTGGGTAGCCCTGAAGAGGGCTGTTGGGTTCTTCAGAGGAGCTGATGCGCTGCTTGCAGACGACGCCGCGCACGCGTGCTGCTTAGCCTCCGAAACCGTAGAGGGTGCGGCCCTGACGCTTGAGGGCATACACCACGTCCATGGCTGTCACGGTCTTGCGCTTGGCGTGCTCAGTGTAGGTGACGGCGTCCCGGATCACGTTCTCGAGGAACACCTTCAGCACACCGCGTGTCTCCTCGTAGATCAGGCCAGAGATACGCTTGACACCACCACGGCGAGCGAGGCGACGGATGGCTGGCTTGGTGATGCCTTGGATGTTGTCACGCAACACCTTACGATGACGCTTCGCGCCACCCTTGCCGAGCCCCTTGCCGCCCTTGCCACGTCCAGACATCTCGGCTGTTGCTGCTGCTTCGAAGCGAGTCAGGAAAGCGAATGCCGCGTCCTTGCGCCGCGACTGAGCGAGGAAGCCGCGCCGAAGGGCGAGGAGGTGAAACGCGCGCCGATTGGCTCACGGGCAGCGCGGCCTCTCTTCGCGGGTGAGTCGCGGGTGGCAGCACTGAGCCCTGCTTAGGCCACGCACTGAGTTCACGACATGTGGCTGCGCAACACAATCGCGGAGTTTACTTTTCTTTTTTCTTATGTTTTTTTCTTTTTGGCATTTCTGACTGCAACGTAGGCTGATGTTCAACCCGCCTCCCTCCTTCTTTTGCTCAACTCGCCAAGAGAAAAACAAACGTGTCAACAATGTTATTGTGCTATGTTGCACGCACCCACTGCTCGTTTCGCGCCCCAGGAACAGGTTTATTGTCTTCTCATAATTATTATTACTCGTTCTATTCACCGGTAGCTCGGCTACGCTTTCAAGTGCACCCTGGTCATTGCCGCAAAGCACACCGTGCGCACAGCTTCAAACTCCGCCACGCCAACATCGTTCACTTGATCACTAGTCGCGAAACAGGGCGCGTTCATGCTCTGTTCGCCTCAGGCGTTTCAAATTTCGCACGCCGGCACCGCTGACTGGTGCCTACACGACCGTCAAATTTCGTCGCGATAGCTTACGTAGCCTCGTAGATAACGTCAGCGAAATCAGCCTAAGACGCGCGCGCGAGCCCAATTCAGCATTCTAGGGGACGGAAGAGAGCGAGGGAACTGTTTGCGCCGCTCCTCACTCCTCCCTCTCCCATCGCCCGTGCGAAGGCAGCTACGCAGGGCGCGCGCGCGGAACCGCTAGCTATGCAGTATGCGGAGAGCGCGCGCATCTCTTCTTTTCCCACTTCAAAGTCACTTACTACTGCTACATTTGTAATAACAGTGTAAAATTTCCCCTTAGGCAGTGCTGCTTCGTGAACGTGCGCACCCATTTCCGCTCGCCAGCCACCGCTACAGCAATGCGGCTCTGAATTTCAGTCCGGAGCATACGTGCGGGCGGCCGCCGAGAGGGCATTCTAGCAGACGGAGCGACCGATGGCATTAGTTCTAGCAGCCATAGAGGCACACCTCAGGGCCCGCAAAAGCGCGTCGAACGACAAGAAGAAACAAAACGGTAAAAAGAAAAAAAAAAGGAGGGATGAGGGCTGCCTGCTTTTAAAAAAGTTGCGCTACATCAGAATTAAGTAAACGTGCAGCAACGACCGCCTCATCATCCTCGGTGTGTGAAACACGCGCCGTGGTAATTAGTGCATGCAGGCCAACGTGGCCGCTCGCGCAGAGTCGCCTCACGCGCCCCATACTTGCTTAGTGTGTGTTGTTTTGCTGAGCCCCATGGCGTTCCGTGCGGTTCTGCTACAAAAGTTGTAGCACACGCGCTGTCCGACCGCGCACGCCGCGTGTTTGAAAACAAGAAGTAGTAGTAAGTGCCGTTGAGATGGTAAAAGAAGAGAAGAGTGCAGTACCGTAGCTGTCTCTCGCTTAGGGGGTCACCTCAACAGTACTACACGGGGGAGGGTAAGGAGAATAAAGGAGCCAAGAGAAACAAAGATTAAAGAGGACGAGCGGAAGGCCGTGAAGAAAAAAAAAAAGAGAGAGAAGCGTGAAACGGGGCCTATGGCAGCGTGGTAAGGTTCGACGACTCAAAGAGCTGGGAAGGCTCTTTTGAGTAAAACCGCAAAACCCCTAGGAAACGAGAAAGTCCTCAGGACGGGCTATGGGGAGTCCAAGGCGTCGATTAGGATTTCACGAGCTGAGAGATATATGCAGTGCATATATCTATAATAAAAGTGCATATATCATATAAAAGGGACTCTCACGGGCCTATCGGCCCGTGAGAGTCCCTTTTTGTGTGTGTTGTTGTGCTGCGCGCATGGCGTTGTGTGCGTGTCTGATACAAAACTTTCAGCACACGCGCTGTCGCAATGAGAATACGACAGCGCGCGCCGGGTGTGTGTAAACGAGGAAGCGTCGAACAGAGGGAACGGACGGAATTGTCGAGATTCTCACTACATCCCAATGCCAATGCAGACACTTTGGGTGGCTCTGAGAAGAGCCGTTGGGTGTTGGCTGCGCGGACGAGCGCTCGGTCGCCTACTTGGAGCTGGTGTACTTGGTGACGGCTTTGGTGCCCTCGGACACGGCGTGTTTGGCCAGCTCTCCGGGCAACAGCAGACGCACGGCAGTCTGGATCTCCCGGCTCGTGATGGTCGAGCGCTTGTTGTAGTGAGCCAGACGGGACGACTCCGCGGCGATACGCTCGAAGATGTCGTTCACGAAGCTGTTCATGATAGACATGGCCTTGCTGGAGACTCCAGTGTCCGGGTGCACCTGCTTCAGCACCTTGTAGATATAGATGGAGAAGCTCTCCTTCCTGCGGCGCTTCTTCTTCTTCTTGTCGGTGGCGCGCACGTTCTTCTGCGCCTTGCCGGCCTTCTTCACGGCCTTACCGCTGGGCTGGGGAGGCATGTCAGTAGCCGAGCAAACGAGATCGGAATACGCGCGACCGGTCGCGCGCGCCGCGTTTTTATCGCGGGAGGGTGGTGTTCACGCGACCCCGCAAAGCCGCGCTCGCCATTGGTCCGCGCGGCTTCTCTCCCTTTCCCTCGCGCTTTCCTTTGGGACCGGCGGCGGCGAGAGCGGCGAAGGCGCTACGAGCACGGCTCAAATCGCTCACAGATCGCCACTGTGCAAGTCGTTGCTTGCTACTCAGTCTACGCATCAACAGCACCAGCATGTCCGGACGCGGCAAAGGCGGCAAGGCGAAGGGCAAGAGCAAGACGCGTTCCAGCCGCGCGGGTCTCCAGTTCCCCGTGGGCCGTATCCACCGTCTCCTGCGCAAGGGAAACTACGCCGAGCGCGTCGGAGCGGGCGCTCCCGTCTACCTCGCGGCCGTCCTCGAGTACCTGGCTGCCGAAGTGCTCGAGCTCGCTGGCAACGCGGCTCGTGACAACAAGAAGACCAGGATCATCCCCCGCCACCTGCAGCTCGCCATCCGCAACGACGAGGAGCTGAACAAGCTGCTCTCCGGCGTGACGATCGCGCAGGGCGGCGTCTTGCCCAACATCCAAGCTGTGCTTCTCCCAAAGAAGACCGAGAAGAAGGCGTAAGCGAGCTCCCAGCCGCCGGACTACAGTCGCGCTCGTCGCACAACCCAACGGTCCTTGTCAGGACCACCGAAATGCGTGTGACGGCAGGGTTTTGCTTGGCAATCCCGTTCTCTGCGCCCGTTTCCCTCTGTTTGAATTAGCGCAACCGTGCCTCTTGAACTGACGCTGCTGCTAGCTAGCTGGCATTTCAGTGCACGAATGTAGATGGAAAGCGAGCTTCCGGGTGCCCGGGGGCGCACAGGGACGAGCCTCACTGCAATTAGCGTACGATTCGCGTAGTGGAATGTGATAGGCGATTGGGCCCTTAAAAACAAACAAACAAAAAATGGGCCATATCCGCAACCAGCATGCACTTATGAGCCAGGCAGGTATGCATGAGGAACGTGAACAAACGCATGCATGGCATACCAATACACAAAAGCTTGCACGCCACATCGGCCGCATTAATTTCGTTTTCGGGCGCGGCTTCTTCGCATGAATGCGCGCACCGTTTTGCAACGAACACGCATATTGTTTAATTTTTTTTTCCCCCTCTCTCTTCTTGTTCGTGCTCGAAAGCGCGCAATACTTACCATATGCATACCAAACAGGCACCACCTCGCACCGGCAGCCCACCACAGGCACACACAAAAAAAATATTAATAATAAAAAATAACAACAAAACAGACAGACCGAGAGGGTACGGTTGGAGTACGTGGTCTCGCGTGCTCCCGTGGCCGAAGCAAACATGTAGGTGGTCCTGAGAAGGACCGTTTTGTGTTGCTTGCCTGACCGAGGCTGCGGCGCAGACAGCGGCCGAACTTAGGCGCGCTCGCCACGGATGCGCCGGGCCAGCTGGATGTCCTTCGGCATGATGGTAACGCGCTTGGCGTGGATGGCGCACAGGTTGGTGTCCTCGAAGAGACCGACCAGGTATGCCTCGCTGGCCTCCTGAAGGGCCATCACAGCCGAACTCTGGAATCGGAGGTCGGTCTTGAAATCCTGAGCGATTTCCCTCACCAAGCGCTGGAACGGCAGCTTGCGGATGAGAAGTTCGGTCGACTTCTGGTAGCGGCGAATTTCACGAAGGGCCACGGTTCCAGGCCTGTACCGATGCGGTTTCTTAACCCCACCTGTGGCAGGTGCACTCTTGCGAGCAGCCTTGGTAGCAAGCTGCTTACGCGGAGCCTTCCCACCGGTGCTCTTACGGGCGGTTTGCTTGGTCCTGGCCATGGCGAACGGAGCGAGCGTCCGAACTCGTCGACTGCCGGAGTGAAAATGACCCCTGCGCCGCGCGCGTCGTGCTTCGCCGCACTACTCTTCTCCTCTCCAACTCACCCGCCGATTGGCCAGCGCCCGCACAGCCGTCTCGGGCGGTGCGCGCGCCGCCGCCGTTCGCCAGGATGCTGGAGGAGGCACGTTTTCGCGCGGGCGCCTTGTTCGCGGCTAAGGAAAGCACATTCGCAGGCGGTTTAATTGAGTTTAAACACGACAGCATGCCGCGCTGTTCTCTTTCGTTTCAGCCAACACCACAATCTCGTTTATACCGCCGCGCGTCGCCAATTGCCAGTGCCGAGTGTGAGACCACACCACTAATCTCGACAGTGGTTAGCGCTCCACGCCCAACGCCATCGGAGCTGTTATCGCGATCTCCGCGCGACGGAGATGGCTGGCATGTTTAGGCTACATTATTGCTTGTCCACTGCCTTGCTTTGATCATGCTGATGCTCGTTTCACGAACTATAAGTGCGCGCCACGGTGCCTTCTCGAGGGGCAACTGCATCGTGTTTTGGCCGCACTCGGCAGCAAACCGTCTCGCATGTGCACACATGCCAGTACCGCACTTTCCCGTCCACGCATAGAAGAACGCGAGGCCCGCATGCGCCTCGCAAAGATTAACGACAAACTGACTAGCAGCACCACTTCAGAGTTACAGAGAAAACGATGCACTTCCGCTCTAAGAGCGAATATGGAATACAATATTGACAGGTGTTGAACGCGCGTTAGGAGACCTGGACAACTAATTGGGGCTTCAAAACTGTGGATAGGCAAGCGGTACTTCCATATGTATGAAGGGTCCTTAAACAATATGTCAAGGTAGCATCAACCAATGCTTCGCAGGCGCGATCCCAAGCGCGGCTTCCCCGTGCCACGTATTCGGTGCGCAGTTTTCGCGCTTGCAAGGGACACCATGTTTTGACAAACAATCATCAAACGCAACACTTTGCTCCATACAGTGCGTACATTTCGTCAGCTAGCTTTTTCGATTGCATTCCCGCACGCAACTTCGCCACAGGATCGACGGCATCGATGTCATGTCATAGCGAAGCTCCAGCTCGGCAGCCGCCGGGAGAAATCTATTTCCTCGCCAACTAATGCACCGAATTTGGTGCGCCTAATTGCGTGTAAAAGAAAATGTTCAAATGCCGCGCCTGCAACAGCGCGATCTTCAACTGATGCCGAGCGCTGCCTCTTTTTTCTTTACTATTTTTTTTCTCAGTGATTGTGGAAAACTGTGAAATGGAAGAGAGAAAAAACAGTTCGACTGTGCGCTTTAAAGCTCCGTCACACAGCAATGGAACCGGATTTGGAAATTCTGTTAATTGCACAAGGCGATATGTATAAAGGGAACACAATTTATACGCCTCGATAAGATATACCAGTCATGTGTGAGTATGACTTTTACAATACCTTCACAGACATCACAGGCGTTTTCGATGGGATAAAATTTTTTAGACAGAACTTCCGTGAGTAGTTGCGTGCAATTCACACGATCGCGGTACCGCTTTGTACTGTTGAGATATGAAACTTTGTACTTCTTAACCTGCCAGTACTCGTGCATTATGGAAGGGGAAAAAAAAAGAGAGAGAGAGACGTCACCGCACCACCACACATTTTTCTCAGATGGAACAAGCAGCTTGTTTACATGGCTGCAGTAGTTCTCTCGTGACAACCCGTTGTTTTCTCTTGGGTGTGTTCCGATGCCTTACTTAGAGTTTACCTCCGAGCTACACGCACGACCGGTATGACCTCATTGCGCACTGTGTACGCCTTGCTTCGTCCTCGTCTATTCCCTTTGCGCGCGCATGCCAGTGACTTCGCAGCAGTAATCATTACATAGACAAGACAAAAAGAAATAACCAAAAGTGCCGCGTTTCTTCAAAGCAAGAGGCCCGTACATTTTCTCTGACTGTTCCTTCCCCATTTGTTTACCTGTTTAGCCATCACCTCACTTTGCTATATACATCAAGGCCATAGGCGCAGTTCCCGGTGGCTTCGTGGGACGAATGTAAAATAATAGGCGCGAGCTTGGCTTTCATTAAACGCAACACGAATGCGAAATCCGTGCAATGACGACGGCCGGCGTGTCTCAGCTTCCCTTACCTTGGCGTGCCAATGTATGTGCCATGAGTGAGGGAGCCGGTTCGAATTCGGAATTTTTCTCTACAGCAGCTTGCACATTCGCGATATTCCAGGGATGCAGCGGCAGGAGGTAGTCTTGTGCACTTTGGCGCGTCCATGCCATGGCATTACGCAACCGCCTCACAGCGCGTAATACGCGGGACATGAGCTGCCACAAGGAGAAATGTTCGCATGTAGGACAGGTGGCTCCCTCTGGCGGCGAAGAGTTCGACAAATACGTGATGCACCGCTCCCCCATCGGGCGGCCGCTCGTCCCTCTCTCTCTTTTTGCCCCGTTCTCGCGGCGTGTGGCATGCACAAATACGTTGCTCGAAAAAGTTTGTTTTCTTTAAATACAGCGCATGTCCAGCGCCCGCTTCCTTACCGATCTAAGTATATGGCGCGAACAAGGGTCGCCCAGCATCGCCTACACGCACGCATGACGAAAGGGCCAGTCGTACAGAAATAACGAGAGAAAGTGAGCCTGCACTGTGCAAGCATATTTCTGTCTCAGTAAGCACACTTCACCGCTCTGCTCCTTTATTTTATTTTCCTCTTGTTTTGGGCAACTCAGCAGTGCATTGTCTTGCAAGAAGAGCCACGTTGGCCTCGAACCAACTGCTTATCACCCTACAGCGCGCTGACAAGAAATGCCACTGTGACCCTGTACACAAGTATGAAAACAGCACGCGCCTCGCTGTCTACCGCGCGCACCCTCGCCCATTTGAATACAACGCAGTGAGCCCGGTTCTAGCGACAGCTACCTAGCTAATCTCACCTTTGCATTCATTTGCGTCGCTCAAAAGAGTTACACAATTGTGAATCGCACGGTGGTAGTTTACGGCCGCCCAGCTCGTAGGGCAAGAGGGCTGGCTCGTTATTGTTTCTCCGACGCACGCAAACCAACGAAGCCATGCGAATGCCGCTCAGGCACAGCGTCGCGCGTAGGCTCAATCATTTAAGAGGAAGCTTTATAGCTCGGGCCCAACTCCGACGCGGCCTATTCAAATACATGTAAAACGCAAAAACGTTTTTCTGAGATAACCCCTGGACCGATTTTGATGAAATTTGTCGCATTTGAAAGAGAAAGTTAAATTCTAGTGACTGTTGGAAGCGGGATTTCGATTTAGGGCTTGAATTTTCTGAAAACGATTTTCAAATATTTGACCGTTTGAAAAAAAACAGAAGCACGAAGTTTATAAATTCACAGCTCTGCATCAAGAACCGATATCGCGGTTCTGTAAACGGCATCCATTAGACCATTCAAAGCGGACAAATTCAATATGTCATTTTACATCTTACGTGAATTTGTTACGTTGGTTACAACGGTTTTGCAAAAGTTGTATTTCTCTATTATTAAATTTTTTTATATTCATGTGTAACATATCAATTTTGTCCGCTTTAGATGTACTATTAGATGCAATTCACAGAATTGTATTATCATTTTTAGTGGTTAAGTTACAGAGTTGTAAACTTGATAGTTTCCGTTTTTTGAAAATTTTCGATTTTTGCCAATTTTTAATAAAAAATTGACAATCTAACTCAAAAATTCGAAACCAACAGTCACTAGATTTTAAGTTTGTCTTTTAAATGCAACAAACCTCGTCAAATTTGGTGCAGTGGTTGCCGAGAAAAACGAATTCTCCTTTTCCATGTATTTAGATAGGAGCACTTGAGCTGAAGCTTCCTCTTAACGCTTGCACTGGAAAGAACAAATAACCGCCGTCTGTAGAAAACTCACTTTCAGCTGTTACACACTGGCCCGTGCCCGGCAATATTTTCCTCGCGCTTTGCTTCGCTGCGTACCCACATCAGCTATTGTTGTGAAATATGGGGCTTAACATATCAAACTTACTTAACTTAAATGCGCCCGCTGACCGTCACGCTCGGCGTATGTATGTAACCGAGTGCTACTGCCCGGCTCATACTCTTCTCTAAGGGAGTAGAAGAAGCGAGCCACTTCAAAGCGACAAAAATGCGCATCGACGAGCTTACGATTACCTCTTTCTTTTAATCATCAGTCCACTCTGGTTGCCTCAATCAGGGTCCAACCAAAGGCGACAACTGAGCTGCACGAACGACCGCCACGTCGCAACTCGGACAGACTGAGGGCGGGTGAAATGGGAGCAACACAACACACAGTGGCGAGCGCAAATGCAATCGAGCAAAGCTCGCCTTGCGAGGGCGAAAAAACAATGCTACCACGCCTTATGAATACATGCGTTTGCGCTCGCTCACCTGACCAAAGTTTACCGCGCGTGTCTCGTACGGCCGAACGCGAGATAATGGCATCATGCAAAAGAGGGTCAACGGAGCAGGAGATCGCAAATCCTGCGCATCACTGCCGAAGCACCAAGTGGGTAGCCCTGAAGAGGGCTGTTGGGTTCTTCAGAGGAGCTGATGCGCTGCTTGCAGACGACGCCGCGCACGCGTGCTGCTTAGCCTCCGAAACCGTAGAGGGTGCGGCCCTGACGCTTGAGGGCATACACCACGTCCATGGCTGTCACGGTCTTGCGCTTGGCGTGCTCAGTGTAGGTGACGGCGTCCCGGATCACGTTCTCGAGGAACACCTTGAGCACACCGCGTGTCTCCTCGTAGATCAGGCCAGAGATACGCTTGACACCACCACGGCGAGCGAGGCGACGGATGGCTGGCTTGGTGATGCCTTGGATGTTGTCACGCAACACCTTACGATGACGCTTCGCGCCACCCTTGCCGAGCCCCTTGCCGCCCTTGCCACGTCCAGACATCTCGGCTGTTGCTGCTGCTTCGAAGCGAGTCAGGAAAGCGAATGCCGCGTCCTTGCGCCGCGACTGAGCGAGGAAGCCGCGCCGAAGGGCGAGGAGGTGAAACGCGCGCCGATTGGCTCACGGGCAGCGCGGCCTCTCTTCGCGGGTGAGTCGCGGGTGGCAGCACTGAGCCCTGCTTAGGCCACGCACTGAGTTCACGACATGTGGCTGCGCAACACAATCGCGGAGTTTACTTTTTTTTTTTTCTTATGTTTTTTTCTTTTTGGCATTTCTGACTGCAACGTAGGCTGATGTTCAACCCGCCTCCCTCCTTCTTTTGCTCAACTCGCCAAGAGAAAAACAAACGTGTCAACAATGTTATTGTGCTATGTTGCACGCACCCACTGCTCGTTTCGCGCCCCAGGAACAGGTTTATTGTCTTCTCATAATTATTATTACTCGTTCTATTCACCGGTAGCTCGGCTACGCTTTCAAGTGCACCCTGGTCATTGCCGCAAAGCACACCGTGCGCACAGCTTCAAACTCCGCCACGCCAACATCGTTCACTTGATCACTAGTCGCGAAACAGGGCGCGTTCATGCTCTGTTCGCCTCAGGCGTTTCAAATTTCGCACGCCGGCACCGCTGACTGGTGCCTACACGACCGTCAAATTTCGTCGCGATAGCTTACGTAGCCTCGTAGATAACGTCAGCGAAATCAGCCTAAGACGCGCGCGCGAGCCCAATTCAGCATTCTAGGGGACGGAAGAGAGCGAGGGAACTGTTTGCGCCGCTCCTCACTCCTCCCTCTCCCATCGCCCGTGCGAAGGCAGCTACGCAGGGCGCGCGCGCGGAACCGCTAGCTATGCAGTATGCGGAGAGCGCGCGCATCTCTTCTTTTCCCACTTCAAAGTCACTTACTACTGCTACATTTGTAATAACAGTGTAAAATTTCCCCTTAGGCAGTGCTGCTTCGTGAACGTGCGCACCCATTTCCGCTCGCCAGCCACCGCTACAGCAATGCGGCTCTGAATTTCAGTCCGGAGCATACGTGCGGGCGGCCGCCGAGAGGGCATTCTAGCAGACGGAGCGACCGATGGCATTAGTTCTAGCAGCCATAGAGGCACACCTCAGGGCCCGCAAAAGCGCGTCGAACGACAAGAAGAAACAAAACGGTAAAAAGAAAAAAAAAAGGAGGGATGAGGGCTGCCTGCTTTTAAAAAAGTTGCGCTACATCAGAATTAAGTAAACGTGCAGCAACGACCGCCTCATCATCCTCGGTGTGTGAAACACGCGCCGTGGTAATTAGTGCATGCAGGCCAACGTGGCCGCTCGCGCAGAGTCGCCTCACGCGCCCCATACTTGCTTAGTGTGTGTTGTTTTGCTGAGCCCCATGGCGTTCCGTGCGGTTCTGCTACAAAAGTTGTAGCACACGCGCTGTCCGACCGCGCACGCCGCGTGTTTGAAAACAAGAAGTAGTAGTAAGTGCCGTTGAGATGGTAAAAGAAGAGAAGAGTGCAGTACCGTAGCTGTCTCTCGCTTAGGGGGTCACCTCAACAGTACTACACGGGGGAGGGTAAGGAGAATAAAGGAGCCAAGAGAAACAAAGATTAAAGAGGACGAGCGGAAGGCCGTGAAGAAAAAAAAAAAGAGAGAGAAGCGTGAAACGGGGCCTATGGCAGCGTGGTAAGGTTCGACGACTCAAAGAGCTGGGAAGGCTCTTTTGAGTAAAACCGCAAAACCCCTAGGAAACGAGAAAGTCCTCAGGACGGGCTATGGGGAGTCCAAGGCGTCGATTAGGATTTCACGAGCTGAGAGATATATGCAGTGCATATATCTATAATAAAAGTGCATATATCATATAAAAGGGACTCTCACGGGCCTATCGGCCCGTGAGAGTCCCTTTTTGTGTGTGTTGTTGTGCTGCGCGCATGGCGTTGTGTGCGTGTCTGATACAAAACTTTCAGCACACGCGCTGTCGCAATGAGAATACGACAGCGCGCGCCGGGTGTGTGTAAACGAGGAAGCGTCGAACAGAGGGAACGGACGGAATTGTCGAGATTCTCACTACATCCCAATGCCAATGCAGACACTTTGGGTGGCTCTGAGAAGAGCCGTTGGGTGTTGGCTGCGCGGACGAGCGCTCGGTCGCCTACTTGGAGCTGGTGTACTTGGTGACGGCTTTGGTGCCCTCGGACACGGCGTGTTTGGCCAGCTCTCCGGGCAACAGCAGACGCACGGCAGTCTGGATCTCCCGGCTCGTGATGGTCGAGCGCTTGTTGTAGTGAGCCAGACGGGACGACTCCGCGGCGATACGCTCGAAGATGTCGTTCACGAAGCTGTTCATGATAGACATGGCCTTGCTGGAGACTCCAGTGTCCGGGTGCACCTGCTTCAGCACCTTGTAGATATAGATGGAGAAGCTCTCCTTCCTGCGGCGCTTCTTCTTCTTCTTGTCGGTGGCGCGCACGTTCTTCTGCGCCTTGCCGGCCTTCTTCACGGCCTTACCGCTGGGCTGGGGAGGCATGTCAGTAGCCGAGCAAACGAGATCGGAATACGCGCGACCGGTCGCGCGCGCCGCGTTTTTATCGCGGGAGGGTGGTGTTCACGCGACCCCGCAAAGCCGCGCTCGCCATTGGTCCGCGCGGCTTCTCTCCCTTTCCCTCGCGCTTTCCTTTGGGACCGGCGGCGGCGAGAGCGGCGAAGGCGCTACGAGCACGGCTCAAATCGCTCACAGATCGCCACTGTGCAAGTCGTTGCTTGCTACTCAGTCTACGCATCAACAGCACCAGCATGTCCGGACGCGGCAAAGGCGGCAAGGCGAAGGGCAAGAGCAAGACGCGTTCCAGCCGCGCGGGTCTCCAGTTCCCCGTGGGCCGTATCCACCGTCTCCTGCGCAAGGGAAACTACGCCGAGCGCGTCGGAGCGGGCGCTCCCGTCTACCTCGCGGCCGTCCTCGAGTACCTGGCTGCCGAAGTGCTCGAGCTCGCTGGCAACGCGGCTCGTGACAACAAGAAGACCAGGATCATCCCCCGCCACCTGCAGCTCGCCATCCGCAACGACGAGGAGCTGAACAAGCTGCTCTCCGGCGTGACGATCGCGCAGGGCGGCGTCTTGCCCAACATCCAAGCTGTGCTTCTCCCAAAGAAGACCGAGAAGAAGGCGTAAGCGAGCTCCCAGCCGCCGGACTACAGTCGCGCTCGTCGCACAACCCAACGGTCCTTGTCAGGACCACCGAAATGCGTGTGACGGCAGGGTTTTGCTTGGCAATCCCGTTCTCTGCGCCCGTTTCCCTCTGTTTGAATTAGCGCAACCGTGCCTCTTGAACTGACGCTGCTGCTAGCTAGCTGGCATTTCAGTGCACGAATGTAGATGGAAAGCGAGCTTCCGGGTGCCCGGGGGCGCACAGGGACGAGCCTCACTGCAATTAGCGTACGATTCGCGTAGTGGAATGTGATAGGCGATTGGGCCCTTAAAAACAAACAAACAAAAAATGGGCCATATCCGCAACCAGCATGCACTTATGAGCCAGGCAGGTATGCATGAGGAACGTGAACAAACGCATGCATGGCATACCAATACACAAAAGCTTGCACGCCACATCGGCCGCATTAATTTCGTTTTCGGGCGCGGCTTCTTCGCATGAATGCGCGCACCGTTTTGCAACGAACACGCATATTGTTTAATTTTTTTTTCCCCCTCTCTCTTCTTGTTCGTGCTCGAAAGCGCGCAATACTTACCATATGCATACCAAACAGGCACCACCTCGCACCGGCAGCCCACCACAGGCACACACAAAAAAAAATATTAATAATAAAAAATAACAACAAAACAGACAGACCGAGAGGGTACGGTTGGAGTACGTGGTCTCGCGTGCTCCCGTGGCCGAAGCAAACATGTAGGTGGTCCTGAGAAGGACCGTTTTGTGTTGCTTGCCTGACCGAGGCTGCGGCGCAGACAGCGGCCGAACTTAGGCGCGCTCGCCACGGATGCGCCGGGCCAGCTGGATGTCCTTCGGCATGATGGTAACGCGCTTGGCGTGGATGGCGCACAGGTTGGTGTCCTCGAAGAGACCGACCAGGTATGCCTCGCTGGCCTCCTGAAGGGCCATCACAGCCGAACTCTGGAATCGGAGGTCGGTCTTGAAATCCTGAGCGATTTCCCTCACCAAGCGCTGGAACGGCAGCTTGCGGATGAGAAGTTCGGTCGACTTCTGGTAGCGGCGAATTTCACGAAGGGCCACGGTTCCAGGCCTGTACCGATGCGGTTTCTTAACCCCACCTGTGGCAGGTGCACTCTTGCGAGCAGCCTTGGTAGCAAGCTGCTTACGCGGAGCCTTCCCACCGGTGCTCTTACGGGCGGTTTGCTTGGTCCTGGCCATGGCGAACGGAGCGAGCGTCCGAACTCGTCGACTGCCGGAGTGAAAATGACCCCTGCGCCGCGCGCGTCGTGCTTCGCCGCACTACTCTTCTCCTCTCCAACTCACCCGCCGATTGGCCAGCGCCCGCACAGCCGTCTCGGGCGGTGCGCGCGCCGCCGCCGTTCGCCAGGATGCTGGAGGAGGCACGTTTTCGCGCGGGCGCCTTGTTCGCGGCTAAGGAAAGCACATTCGCAGGCGGTTTAATTGAGTTTAAACACGACAGCATGCCGCGCTGTTCTCTTTCGTTTCAGCCAACACCACAATCTCGTTTATACCGCCGCGCGTCGCCAATTGCCAGTGCCGAGTGTGAGACCACACCACTAATCTCGACAGTGGTTAGCGCTCCACGCCCAACGCCATCGGAGCTGTTATCGCGATCTCCGCGCGACGGAGATGGCTGGCATGTTTAGGCTACATTATTGCTTGTCCACTGCCTTGCTTTGATCATGCTGATGCTCGTTTCACGAACTATAAGTGCGCGCCACGGTGCCTTCTCGAGGGGCAACTGCATCGTGTTTTGGCCGCACTCGGCAGCAAACCGTCTCGCATGTGCACACATGCCAGTACCGCACTTTCCCGTCCACGCATAGAAGAACGCGAGGCCCGCATGCGCCTCGCAAAGATTAACGACAAACTGACTAGCAGCACCACTTCAGAGTTACAGAGAAAACGATGCACTTCCGCTCTAAGAGCGAATATGGAATACAATATTGACAGGTGTTGAACGCGCGTTAGGAGACCTGGACAACTAATTGGGGCTTCAAAACTGTGGATAGGCAAGCGGTACTTCCATATGTATGAAGGGTCCTTAAACAATATGTCAAGGTAGCATCAACCAATGCTTCGCAGGCGCGATCCCAAGCGCGGCTTCCCCGTGCCACGTATTCGGTGCGCAGTTTTCGCGCTTGCAAGGGACACCATGTTTTGACAAACAATCATCAAACGCAACACTTTGCTCCATACAGTGCGTACATTTCGTCAGCTAGCTTTTTCGATTGCATTCCCGCACGCAACTTCGCCACAGGATCGACGGCATCGATGTCATGTCATAGCGAAGCTCCAGCTCGGCAGCCGCCGGGAGAAATCTATTTCCTCGCCAACTAATGCACCGAATTTGGTGCGCCTAATTGCGTGTAAAAGAAAATGTTCAAATGCCGCGCCTGCAACAGCGCGATCTTCAACTGATGCCGAGCGCTGCCTCTTTTTTCTTTACTATTTTTTTTCTCAGTGATTGTGGAAAACTGTGAAATGGAAGAGAGAAAAAACAGTTCGACTGTGCGCTTTAAAGCTCCGTCACACAGCAATGGAACCGGATTTGGAAATTCTGTTAATTGCACAAGGCGATATGTATAAAGGGAACACAATTTATACGCCTCGATAAGATATACCAGTCATGTGTGAGTATGACTTTTACAATACCTTCACAGACATCACAGGCGTTTTCGATGGGATAAAATTTTTTAGACAGAACTTCCGTGAGTAGTTGCGTGCAATTCACACGATCGCGGTACCGCTTTGTACTGTTGAGATATGAAACTTTGTACTTCTTAACCTGCCAGTACTCGTGCATTATGGAAGGGGAAAAAAAAAGAGAGAGAGAGACGTCACCGCACCACCACACATTTTTCTCAGATGGAACAAGCAGCTTGTTTACATGGCTGCAGTAGTTCTCTCGTGACAACCCGTTGTTTTCTCTTGGGTGTGTTCCGATGCCTTACTTAGAGTTTACCTCCGAGCTACACGCACGACCGGTATGACCTCATTGCGCACTGTGTACGCCTTGCTTCGTCCTCGTCTATTCCCTTTGCGCGCGCATGCCAGTGACTTCGCAGCAGTAATCATTACATAGACAAGACAAAAAGAAATAACCAAAAGTGCCGCGTTTCTTCAAAGCAAGAGGCCCGTACATTTTCTCTGACTGTTCCTTCCCCATTTGTTTACCTGTTTAGCCATCACCTCACTTTGCTATATACATCAAGGCCATAGGCGCAGTTCCCGGTGGCTTCGTGGGACGAATGTAAAATAATAGGCGCGAGCTTGGCTTTCATTAAACGCAACACGAATGCGAAATCCGTGCAATGACGACGGCCGGCGTGTCTCAGCTTCCCTTACCTTGGCGTGCCAATGTATGTGCCATGAGTGAGGGAGCCGGTTCGAATTCGGAATTTTTCTCTACAGCAGCTTGCACATTCGCGATATTCCAGGGATGCAGCGGCAGGAGGTAGTCTTGTGCACTTTGGCGCGTCCATGCCATGGCATTACGCAACCGCCTCACAGCGCGTAATACGCGGGACATGAGCTGCCACAAGGAGAAATGTTCGCATGTAGGACAGGTGGCTCCCTCTGGCGGCGAAGAGTTCGACAAATACGTGATGCACCGCTCCCCCATCGGGCGGCCGCTCGTCCCTCTCTCTCTTTTTGCCCCGTTCTCGCGGCGTGTGGCATGCACAAATACGTTGCTCGAAAAAGTTTGTTTTCTTTAAATACAGCGCATGTCCAGCGCCCGCTTCCTTACCGATCTAAGTATATGGCGCGAACAAGGGTCGCCCAGCATCGCCTACACGCACGCATGACGAAAGGGCCAGTCGTACAGAAATAACGAGAGAAAGTGAGCCTGCACTGTGCAAGCATATTTCTGTCTCAGTAAGCACACTTCACCGCTCTGCTCCTTTATTTTATTTTCCTCTTGTTTTGGGCAACTCAGCAGTGCATTGTCTTGCAAGAAGAGCCACGTTGGCCTCGAACCAACTGCTTATCACCCTACAGCGCGCTGACAAGAAATGCCACTGTGACCCTGTACACAAGTATGAAAACAGCACGCGCCTCGCTGTCTACCGCGCGCACCCTCGCCCATTTGAATACAACGCAGTGAGCCCGGTTCTAGCGACAGCTACCTAGCTAATCTCACCTTTGCATTCATTTGCGTCGCTCAAAAGAGTTACACAATTGTGAATCGCACGGTGGTAGTTTACGGCCGCCCAGCTCGTAGGGCAAGAGGGCTGGCTCGTTATTGTTTCTCCGACGCACGCAAACCAACGAAGCCATGCGAATGCCGCTCAGGCACAGCGTCGCGCGTAGGCTCAATCATTTAAGAGGAAGCTTTATAGCTCGGGCCCAACTCCGACGCGGCCTATTCAAATACATGTAAAACGCAAAAACGTTTTTCTGAGATAACCCCTGGACCGATTTTGATGAAATTTGTCGCATTTGAAAGAGAAAGTTAAATTCTAGTGACTGTTGGAAGCGGGATTTCGATTTAGGGCTTGAATTTTCTTAAAACGATTTTCAAATATTTGACCGTTTGAAAAAAAACAGAAGCACGAAGTTTATAAATTCACAGCTCTGCATCAAGAACCGATATCGCGGTTCTGTAAACGGCATCCATTAGACCATTCAAAGCGGACAAATTCAATATGTCATTTTACATCTTACGTGAATTTGTTACGTTGGTTACAACGGTTTTGCAAAAGTTGTATTTCTCTATTATTAAATTTTTTTATATTCATGTGTAACATATCAATTTTGTCCGCTTTAGATGTACTATTAGATGCAATTCACAGAATTGTATTATCATTTTTAGTGGTTAAGTTACAGAGTTGTAAACTTGATAGTTTCCGTTTTTTGAAAATTTTCGATTTTTGCCAATTTTTAATAAAAATTGACAATCTAACTCAAAAATTCGAAACCAACAGTCACTAGATTTTAAGTTTGTCTTTTAAATGCAACAAACCTCGTCAAATTTGGTGCAGTGGTTGCCGAGAAAAACGAATTCTCCTTTTCCATGTATTTAGATAGGAGCACTTGAGCTGAAGCTTCCTCTTAACGCTTGCACTGGAAAGAACAAATAACCGCCGTCTGTAGAAAACTCACTTTCAGCTGTTACACACTGGCCCGTGCCCGGCAATATTTTCCTCGCGCTTTGCTTCGCTGCGTACCCACATCAGCTATTGTTGTGAAATATGGGGCTTAACATATCAAACTTACTTAACTTAAATGCGCCGCTGACCGTCACGCTCGGCGTATGTATGTAACCGAGTGCTACTGCCCGGCTCATACTCTTCTCTAAGGGAGTAGAAGAAGCGAGCCACTTCAAAGCGACAAAAATGCGCATCGACGAGCTTACGATTACCTCTTTCTTTTAATCATCAGTCCACTCTGGTTGCCTCAATCAGGGTCCAACCAAAGGCGACAACTGAGCTGCACGAACGACCGCCACGTCGCAACTCGGACAGACTGAGGGCGGGTGAAATGGGAGCAACACAACACACAGTGGCGAGCGCAAATGCAATCGAGCAAAGCTCGCCTTGCGAGGGCGAAAAAACAATGCTACCACGCCTTATGAATACATGCGTTTGCGCTCGCTCACCTGACCAAAGTTTACCGCGCGTGTCTCGTACGGCCGAACGCGAGATAATGGCATCATGCAAAAGAGGGTCAACGGAGCAGGAGATCGCAAATCCTGCGCATCACTGCCGAAGCACCAAGTGGGTAGCCCTGAAGAGGGCTGTTGGGTTCTTCAGAGGAGCTGATGCGCTGCTTGCAGACGACGCCGCGCACGCGTGCTGCTTAGCCTCCGAAACCGTAGAGGGTGCGGCCCTGACGCTTGAGGGCATACACCACGTCCATGGCTGTCACGGTCTTGCGCTTGGCGTGCTCAGTGTAGGTGACGGCGTCCCGGATCACGTTCTCGAGGAACACCTTGAGCACACCGCGTGTCTCCTCGTAGATCAGGCCAGAGATACGCTTGACACCACCACGGCGAGCGAGGCGACGGATGGCTGGCTTGGTGATGCCTTGGATGTTGTCACGCAACACCTTACGATGACGCTTCGCGCCACCCTTGCCGAGCCCCTTGCCGCCCTTGCCACGTCCAGACATCTCGGCTGTTGCTGCTGCTTCGAAGCGAGTCAGGAAAGCGAATGCCGCGTCCTTGCGCCGCGACTGAGCGAGGAAGCCGCGCCGAAGGGCGAGGAGGTGAAACGCGCGCCGATTGGCTCACGGGCAGCGCGGCCTCTCTTCGCGGGTGAGTCGCGGGTGGCAGCACTGAGCCCTGCTTAGGCCACGCACTGAGTTCACGACATGTGGCTGCGCAACACAATCGCGGAGTTTACTTTTTTTTTTTTTCTTATGTTTTTTTCTTTTTGGCATTTCTGACTGCAACGTAGGCTGATGTTCAACCCGCCTCCCTCCTTCTTTTGCTCAACTCGCCAAGAGAAAAACAAACGTGTCAACAATGTTATTGTGCTATGTTGCACGCACCCACTGCTCGTTTCGCGCCCCAGGAACAGGTTTATTGTCTTCTCATAATTATTATTACTCGTTCTATTCACCGGTAGCTCGGCTACGCTTTCAAGTGCACCCTGGTCATTGCCGCAAAGCACACCGTGCGCACAGCTTCAAACTCCGCCACGCCAACA
>NW_027460371.1:0-93177 GCF_050947875.1 Dermacentor variabilis
GCTGCTCTTTTTAGCACCCGCACATGGATTTGTGCCAAAACGCGTTTTAAGCATGCGCATGCATCTTTTGGTAGACGCGGACGCAGTTTTCTGCAAAACCACACGATATGCATGCAAATGGTGGTTTTGGCAGAACGCGCGTGTGGATTTCTACCAAACGACGTGAAAAGCATGCCGATGCTGCTCTTTTTAGCACCCGCACATGGATTTGTGCCAAAACGCGTTTTAAGCATGCGCATGCATCTTTGGTAGACGCGGACGCAGTTTTCTGCAAAACCACACGATATGCATGCAAATGGTGCTTTTGGCAGAACGCGCGCGTGGATTTCTACCAAACGACGTGAAAAGCATGCCGATGCTGCTCTTTTTAACATCCGCACATGGTTTGTGCCAAAGCGCGTTTTAAGCATGCGCATGCATCTTTTGGTAGACGCGGACGCAGTTTTCTGCAAAACCACACGATATGCATGCAAATGGTGCTTTTGGCAGAACGCGCGTGTGGATTTCTACCAAACGACGTGAAAAGCATGCCGATGCTGCCCTTTTTAGCACCCGCACATGGATTTGTGCCAAAACGCGTTTTAAGCATGCGCATGCATCTTTTGGTAGACGCGGACGCAGTTTTCTGCAAAACCACACGATATGCATGCAAATGGTGCTTTTCGCAGAACGCGCGCGTGGATTTCTACCAAACGACGTGAAAAGCATGCCGATGCTGCTCTTTTTAGCACCCGCACATGGATTTGTGCCAAAACGCGTTTTTAAGCATGCGCATGCATCTTTTGGTAGACGCGGACGCAGTTTTCTGCAAAACCACACGATATGCATGCAAATGGTGCTTTTCGCAGAACGCGCGCGTGGATTTCTACAAACGACGTGAAAAGCATGCCGATAGCTGCTCTTTTTAACATCCGCACATGGATTTGTGCCAAAACGCGTTTTAAGCATGCGCATGCATCTTTTGGTAGACGCGGACGCAGTTTTCTGCAAACCACACGATAGGCATGCAAATGGTGCTTTTGGCAAGAACGCGCGCGTGGATGTCTACCAAACGACGTGAAAAGCATGCCGATGCTGCTCTTTTTAGCACCCGCACATGGATTTGTGCCAAAACGCGTTTTTTAGCATGCACATGCATCTTTTTGGTAGACGCGGACGCAGTTTTCTGCAAAACCACACGATATGCATGCAAATGGTGCTTTTGGCAGGAAACGCGCGTGTGGATTTCTACCAAACGACGTGAAAAGCATGCCTATGCTGCTCTTTTTAGCACCCCGCACATGGATTTGTGCCGAAACGCGTTTTAAGCATGCGCATGCATCTTTTGGTAGACTCGGGACGCAGTTTTCTGCAAAACCACACGATATGCATGCAAATGGTGCTTTTGGCAGAACGCGCGCGTGGATTCTACCAAACGACGTGAAAAGCATGCCGATGCTGCTCTTTTTAACATCCGCACATGGATTTGTGCCAAAGCGCGTTTAAGCATGCGCATGCATCTTTTGGTAGACGCGGACGCAGTTTTCTGCAAAACCACACGATATGCATGCAAATGGTGCTTTTGGCAGAACGCGCGCGTGGATTTCTACCAAACGACGTGAAAAGCATGCCGATGCTGCTCTTTTTGACATCCGCACATGGATTTGTGCCAAAGCGCGTTTTAAGCATGCGCATGCATCTTTTGGTAGACGCGGACGCAGTTTTCTGCAAAACCACACGATAGGCATGCAAATGGTGCTTTTGGCAGAACGCGCGTGTGGATTTCTACCAAACGACGTGAAAAGCATGCCGATGCTGCTCTTTTAGCACCCGCACATGGATTTGTGCCAAAACGCGTTTTAAGCATGCGCATGCATGTTTGGTAGACGCGGACGCAGTTTTCTGCAAAACCACACGATATGCATGCAAATGGCGCTTTTGGCAGAACGCGCGCGTGGATTTCTACCAAACGACGTGAAAAGCATGCCGATGCTGCTCTTTTTAACATCCGCACATGGATTTGTGCCAAAACGCGTTTTAAGCATGCGCATGCATCTTTTGGTAGACGCGGACGCAGTTTTCTGCAAAACCACACGATAGGCATGCAAATGGTGCTTTTGGCAGAACGCGCCCGTGGATTTCTACCAAACGACGTGAAAAGCATGCCGATGCTGCTCTTTTTAACATCCGCACATGGATTTGTGCCAAAACGCGTTTTAAGCATGCGCATGCATCTTCTGGTAGACGCGGACGCCGTTTTCTGCAAAACCACACGATAGGCATGCAAATGGTGCTTTTGGCAGAACGCGCGCGTGGATTTCTACCAAACGACGTGAAAAGCATGCCGATGGTGCTCTTTTTAGCACCCGCACATGGATTTGTGCCAAAACGCGTTTTTAGCATGCACATGCATCTTTTGGTAGACGCGGACGCAGTTTTCTGCAAAACCATACGATATGCATGCAAATGGTTGTTTTGGCAGAACGCGCGTGTGATTTCTACCAAACGACGTGAAAAGCATGCCGATGCTGCTCTTTTTAGCACCCGCACATGGATTTGTGCCAAAACGCGTTTTAAGCATGCGCATGCATCTTTTGATAGACGCGGACGCAGTTTTCTGCAAAACCACACGATATGCATGCAAATAATGCTTTGGCAGAACGCGCGCGTGGATTTCCTACCAAACGACGTGAAAAGCGTGCCTATGCTGCTCTTTTTAACATCCGCACATGGATTTGTGCCAAAGCGCGTTTTAAGCATGCGCATGCATCTTTTGGTAGACGCGGACGCAGTTTTCTGCAAAACCACACGATATGCATGCAAATGGTGCTTTTGGCAGAACGCGCGTGTGGATTTCTACCAAACGACGTGAAAAGCCATGCCGATGCTGCCCTTTTAGCACCCGCACATGGATTTGTGCCAAAACGCGTTTTAAGCATGCGCATGCATCTTTTGGTAGACGCGGACGCAGTTTTCTGCAAAACCACACGATATGCATGCAAATGGTGCTTTTGGCAGAACGCGCGCGTGGATTTCTACCAAACGACGTGAAAAGCATGCCGATGCTGCTCTTTTTAGCACCCGCACATGGATTTGTGCCAAAACGCGTTTTTAAGCATGCGCATGCATCTTTTGGTAGACGCGGACGCAGTTTTCTGCAAAACCACACGATATGCATGCAAATGGTGCTTTTGGCAGAACGCGCGCGTGGATTTCTACCAAACGACGTGAAAAGCATGCCGATGCTGCTCTTTTTAGCACCCGCACATGGATTTGTGCCAAAACGCGTTTTTAAGCATGCACATGCATCTTTTGGTAGGCGCGGACGCAGTTTTCTGCAAAACCACACGATATGCATGCAAATGGTGCTTTTGGCAGAACGCGCGTGTGGATTTCTACCAAACGACGTGAAAAGCATGCCGATGCTGCTCTTTTTAACATCCGCACATGGATTTGTGCCAAAACGCGTTTTTAAGCATGCGCATGCATCTTTTGGTAGAACGCGGACGCAGTTTTCTGCAAAACCACACGATAGGCATGCAAATCGTGCTTTTGGCAGAACGCGCGCGCGGATTTCTACCAAACGACGTGAAAAAGCATGCCGATGGTGCTCTTTTTGGCACCCGCACATGGATTTGTGCCAAAACGCGTTTTTAGCATGCACATGCATCTTTTGGTAGACGCGGACGCAGTTTTCTGCAAAACCACACGATATGCATGCAAATGGTGGTTTTGGCAGAACGCGCGTGTGGATTTCTACCAAACGACGTGAAAAGCATGCCGATGCTGCTCTTTTAGCACCCGCACATGGATTTGTGCCAAAGACGCGTTTTAAGCATGCGCATGCATCTTTTGGTAGACGCGGACGCAGTTTTCTGCAAAACCACACGATATGCATGCAAATGGTGCTTTTGGCAGAACGCGGCGCGTGGATTTCTACCAAACGACGTGAAAAGCATGCCGATGCTGCTCTTTTTAACATCCGCACATGGTTTGTGCCAAAGCGCGTTTTAAGCATGCGCATGCATCTTTTGGTAGACGCCGGGACGCAGTTTTCTGCAAAACCACACGATATGCATGCAAATGGTGCTTTTGGCAGAACGCGCGTGTGGATTTCTACCAAACGACGTGAAAAGCATGCCGATGCTGCCCTTTTTAGCACCCGCACATGGATTTGTGCCAAAACGCGTTTTAAGCATGCGCATGCATCTTTTGGTAGACGCGGACGCAGTTTTCTGCAAAACCACACACGATATGCATGCAAATGGTGCTTTTGGCAGAACGCGCGCGTGGATTTCTACCAAACGACGTGAAAAGCATGCGATGCTGCTCTTTTTAACATCCGCACATGGATTTGTGCCAAAGCGCGTTTTAAGCATGCGCATGCATCTTTTGGTAGACGCGGACGCAGTTTTCTGCAAAACCACACGATAGGCATGCAAATGGTGCTTTTGCAGAACGCGCGTGTGATTTCTACCAAACGACGTTGAAAAGCATGCCGATGCTGCTCTTTTTAGCACCCGCACATGGATTTGTGCAAAACGCGTTTTAAGCATGCGCATGCATCTTTTGGTAGACGCGGACGCAGTTTTCTGCAAAACCACAAGATATGCATGCAAAATGGTGCTTTTGGCAGAACGCGCGCGTGGATTTCTACCAAACGACGTGAAAAGCATGCCGATGCTGCTCTTTTTAACATCCGCACATGGATTTGTGCCAAAGACGCGTTTTAAGCATGCGCATGCATCTTTTGGTAGACGCGGACGCAGTTTTCTGCAAAACCACACGATAGGCATGCAAATGGTGCTTTGGCAGAACGCGCGCGTGGATGTCTACCAAACGACGTGAAAAGCATGCCGATGCTGCTCTTTTTAGCACCCGCACATGGATTTGTGCCAAAACGCGTTTTTTAGCATGCACATGCATCTTTTGGTAGACGCGACGCAGTTTTTCTGCGAAACCACACGATATGCAGCAAATGGTGCTTTTGGCAGAACGCGCGTGTGGATTTCTACCAAACGACGTGAAAAGCATGCCTATGCTGCTCTTTTTAGCACCCGCACATGGATTTGTGCCGAAACGCGTTTTAAGCATGCGCATGCATCTTTTTGGTAGACTCGGACGCAGTTTTCTGCAAAACCACACGATATGCATGCAAATGGTGCTTTTGGCAGAACGCGCGCGTGGATTTCTACCAAACGACGTGAAAAGCATGCCGATGCTGCTCTTTTTAACATCCGCACATGGATTTGTGCCAAAGCGCGTTTTAAGCATGCGCATGCATCTTTTGGTAGACGCGGACGCAGTTTTCTGCAAAACCACACGATATGCATGCAAATGGTGCTTTTGGCAGAACGCGCGCGTGGATTTCTACAAACGACGTGGAAAAGCATGCCGATGCTGCTCTTTTTGACATCCGCACATGGATTTGTGCCAAAGCGCGTTTTAAGCATGCGCATGCATCTTTTGGTAGACGCGGACGCAGTTTTCTGCAAAACCACACGATAGGCATGCAAATGGTGCTTTTGGCAGAACGCGCGTGTGGATTTCTACCAAACGACGTGAAAAGCATGCCGATGCTGCTCTTTTTAGCACCCGCACATGGATTTGTGCCAAAACGCGTTTTAAGCATGCGCATGCATGTTTTGGTAGACGCGGACGCAGTTTTCTGCAAAACCACACGATAGGCATGCAAATGGTGCTTTTGGCAGAACGCGCCCGTGGATTTCTACCAAACGACGTGAAAAGCATGCCGATGCTGCTCTTTTTAGCACCCGCACATGGATTTGTGCCAAAACGCGTTTTTTAGCATGCACATGCATCTTTTGGTAGACGCGGACGCAGTTTTCTGCAAAACCACACGATATGCATGCAAATGGTGCTTTTTGGCAGAACGCGCGTGTGGATTTCTACCAAACGACGTGAAAAGCATGCCGATGCTGCTCTTTTTAGCACCCGCACATGGATTTGTGCCAAAACGCGTTTTAAGCATGCGCATGCATCTTTTGGTAGACGCGGACGCAGTTTTCTGCAAAACCACACGATATGCATGCAAATGGTGCTTTTGGCAGAACGCGCGCGTGGATTTCTACCAAACGACGTGAAAAGCATGCCGATGCTGCTCTTTTTAACATCCGCACATGGATTTGTGCCAAAGCGCGTTTTAAGCATGCGCATGCATCTTTTGGTAGACGCGGACGCAGTTTTCTGCAAAACCACACGATATGCATGCAAATGGTGCTTTTGGCAGAACGCGCGCGTGGATTTCTACCAAACGACGTGAAAAGCATGCCGATGCTGCTCTTTTTAACATCCGCACATGGATTTGTGCCAAAACGCGTTTTAAGCATGCGCATGCATCTTTTGGTAGACGCGGACGCAGTTTTCTGCAAAAACCACACGATAGGCATGCAAATGGTGCTTTTGGCAGAACGCGCGTGTGGATTTCTACCAAACGACGTGAAAAGCATGCCGATGCTGTTCTTTTTAGCACCCGCACATGGATTTGTGCCTAAAACGCGTTTTAAGCATGCGCATGCATCTTTTGGTAGACGCGGACGCAGTTTTCTGCAAAACCACACGATATGCATGCAAATGGTGGTTTTGGCAGAACGCGCGCGTGGATTTCTACCAAACGACGTGAAAAGCATGCCGATGCTGCTCTTTTTAGCACCCGCACATGGATTTGTGCCAAAACGCGTTTTTAGCATGCACATGCATCTTTTGGTAGACGCGGACGCAGTTTTCTGCAAAACCACACGATATGCATGCAAATGGTGCTTTTGGCAGAACGCGCGTGTGGATTTCTACCAAACGACGTGAAAAGCATGCCGATGCTGCTCTTTTTAACATCCGCACATGGATTTGTGCCAAAACGCGTTTTAAGCATGCGCATGCATCTTTTGGTAGACGCGGACGCAGTTTTCTGCAAAACCACACGATAGGCATGCAAATGGTGCTTTTGGCAGAACGCGCGCGTGGATTTCTACCAAACGACGTGAAAAGCATGCCGATGGTGCTCTTTTTGGCACCCGCACATGGATTTGTGCCAAAACGCGTTTTTAGCATGCACATGCATCTTTTGGTAGACGCGGACGCAGTTTTCTGCAAAACCACACGATATGCATGCAAATGGTGGTTTTGCAGAACGCGCGTGTGGATTTCTACCAAACGACGTGAAAAGCATGCCGATGCTGCTCTTTTTAGCACCCGCACATGGATTTGTGCCAAAACGCGTTTTAAGCATGCGCATGCATCTTTTGGTAGACGCGGACGCAGTTTTTCTGCAAAACCACACGATATGCATGCAAATGGTGCTTTTGGCAGAACGCGCGCGTGGATTTCTACCAAACGACGTGAAAAGCATGCCGATGCTGCTCTTTTTAACATCCGCACATGGATTTGTGCCAAACCGCGTTTTAAGCATGCGCATGCAATCTTTGGTAGACGCGGACCGCAGTTTCTGCAAAACCACACGATATGCATGCAAATGGTGCTTTTGGCAGAACGCGCGTGTGGATTTCTACCAAACGACGTGAAAAGCATGCCGATGCTGCCCTTTTTAGCACCCGCACATGGATTTGTGCCAAAACGCGTTTTAAGCATGCGCATGCATCTTTTGTAGACGCGGACGCAGTTTTCTGCAAAACCACACGATATGCATGCAAATGGTGCTTTTGGCAGAACGCGCGCGTGGATTCTACCAAACGACGTGAAAAGCATGCCGATGCTGCTCTTTTTAACATCCGCACATGGATTTGTGCCAAAGCGCGTTTTAAGCATGCGCATGCATCTTTTGGTAGACGCGGACGCAGTTTTCTGCAAAACCACACGATAGGCATGCAAATGGTGCTTTTGGCAGAACGCGCGTGTGGATTTCTACCAAAGGACGTGAAAAAGCATGCCGATGCTGCTCTTTTTAGCAGCCGCACATGGATTTGTGCAAAACGCGTTTTAAGCATGCGCATGCATCTTTTGGTAGACGCGGACGCAGTTTTCTGCAAAACCACAAGATATGCATGCAAATGGTGCTTTTGGCAGAACGCGCGCGTGGATTTCTACCAAACGACGTGAAAAGCATGCCGATGCTGCTCTTTTTAACATCCGCACATGGATTTGTGCCAAAACGCGTTTTAAGCATGCGCATGCATCTTTTGGCAGACGCGACGCAGTTTTCTGCAAAACCACACGATAGGCATGCAAATGGTGCTTTTGGCAGAACGCCGCGCGTGGATGTCTACCAAACGACGTGAAAAGCATGCCGATGCTGCTCTTTTTAGCACCCGCACATGGATTTGTGCCAAAACGCGTTTTTAGCATGCACATGCATCTTTTGGTAGACGCGGACGCAGTTTTCTGCAAAACCACACGATATGCATGCAAATGGTGCTTTTGGCAGAACGCGCGTGTGGATTTCTACCAAACGACGTGAAAAGCATGCCTATGCTGCTCTTTTTAGCACCCGCACATGGATTTGTGCCAAAACGCGTTTTAAGCATGCGCATGCATCTTTTGGTAGACTCGGCCGCAGTTTTCTGCAAAACCACACGATATGCATGCAAATGGTGCTTTTGGCAGAACGCGCGCGTGGATTTCTACCAAACGACGTGAAAAGCATGCCGATGCTGCTCTTTTTAACATCCGCACATGGATTTGTGCCAAAACGCGTTTTAAGCATGCGCATGCATCTTTTGGTAGACGCGGACGCAGTTTTCTGCAAAACCACACGATAGGCATGCAAATGGTGCTTTTGGCAGAACGCGCGCGTGGATGTCTACCAAACGACGTGAAAAGCATGCCGATGCTGCTCTTTTTAGCACCCGCACATGGATTTGTGCCAAAACGCGTTTTTAGCATGCACATGCATCTTTTGGTAGACGCGGACGCAGTTTTCTGCGAAACCACACGATATGCATGCAAATGGTGCTTTTGGCAGAACGCGCGTGTGGATTTCTACCAAACGACGTGAAAAGCATGCCTATGCTGCTCTTTTTAGCACCCGCACATGGATTTGTGGCCGAAACGCGTTTTTAAGCATGCGCATGCATCTTTTGGTAGACTCGGACGCAGTTTTCTGCAAAACCACACGATATGCATGCAAATGGTGCTTTTGGCAGAACGCGCGCGTGGATTTCTACCAAACGACGTGAAAAGCATGCCGATGCTGCTCTTTTTAACATCCGCACATGGATTTGTGCCAAAGCGCGTTTTTAAGCATGCGCATGCATCTTTTGGTAGACGCGGACGCAGTTTTTCTGCAAAACCACACGATATGCATGCAAATGGTGCTTTTGGCAGAACGCGCGCGTGGATTTCTACCAAACGACGTGAAAAGCATGCCGATGCTGCTCTTTTTGACATCCGCACATGGATTTGTGCCAAAGCGCGTTTTAAGCATGCGCATGCATCTTTTGGTAGACGCGGACGCAGTTTTCTGCAAAACCACACGATAGGCATGCAAATGGTGCTTTTGGCAGAACGCGCGTGTGGATTTCTACCAAACGACGTGAAAAGCATGCCGATGCTGCTCTTTTTAGCACCCGCACATGGATTTGTGCCAAAACGCGTTTTAAGCATGCGCATGCATGTTTTGGTAGACGCGGACGCAGTTTTCTGCAAAACCACACGATAGGCATGCAAATGGTGCTTTTGGCAGAACGCGCCCGTGGATTTCTACAAACGACGTGAAAAGCATGCCGATGCTGCTCTTTTTAGCACCCGCACATGGATTTGTGCCAAAAACGCGTTTTTAGCATGCACATGCATCTTTTGGTAGACGCGGACGCAGTTTTCTGCAAAACCACACGATATGCATGCAAATGGTGCTTTTGCAGAACGCGCGTGTGGATTTCTACCAAACGACGTGAAAAGCATGCCGATGCTGCTCTTTTTAGCACCCGCACATGGATTTGTGCCAAAACGCGTTTTAAGCATGCGCATGCATCTTTTGGTAGACGCGGACGCAGTTTTCTGCAAAACCACACGATATGCATGCAAATGGTGCTTTTGGCAGAACGCGCGCGTGGATTTCTACCAAACGACGTGAAAAAGCATGCCGATGCTGCTCTTTTTAACATCCGCACATGGATTTGTGCCAAAGCGCGTTTTAAGCATGCGCATGCATCTTTTGGTAGACGCGGACGCAGTTTTCTGCAAAACCACACGATATGCATGCAAATGGTGCTTTTGCAGAACGCGCGCGTGGATTTCTACCAAACGACGTGAAAAGCATGCCGATGCTGCTCTTTTTAACATCCGCACATGGATTTGTGCCAAAACGCGTTTTAAGCATGCGCATGCATCTTTTGGTAGACGCGGACGCAGTTTTCTGCAAAACCACACGATAGGCATGCAAATGGTGCTTTTGGCAGAACGCGCGTGTGGATTTCTACCAAACGACGTGAAAAGCATGCCGATGCTGTTCTTTTTAGCACCCGCACATGGATTTGTGCCAAAACGCGTTTTAAGCATGCGCATGCATCTTTTGGTAGACGCGGACGCAGTTTTCTGCAAAACCACACGATATGCATGCAAATGGTGGTTTTGGCAGAACGCGCGCGTGGATTTCTACCAAACGACGTGAAAAGCATGCCGATGCTGCTCTTTTTAGCACCCGCACATGGATTTGTGCCAAAACGCGTTTTTAGCATGCACATGCATCTTTTGGTAGACGCGGACGCAGTTTTCTGCAAAACCACACGATATGCATGCAAATGGTGCTTTTGGCAGAACGCGCGTGTGGATTTCTACCAAACGACGTGAAAAGCATGCCGATGCTGCTCTTTTTAACATCCGCACATGGATTTGTGCCAAAACGCGTTTTAAGCATGCGCATGCATCTTTTGGTAGACGCGGACGCAGTTTTCTGCAAAACCACACGATAGGCATGCAAATGGTGCTTTTGGCAGAACGCGCGCGTGGATTTCTACCAAACGACGTGAAAAGCATGCCGATGGTGCTCTTTTTGGCACCCGCACATGGATTTGTGCCAAAACGCGTTTTTAGCATGCACATGCATCTTTTGGTAGACGCGGACGCAGTTTTCTGCAAAACCACACGATATGCATGCAAATGGTGGTTTGGCAGAACGCGCGTGTGGATTTCTACCAAACGACGTGAAAAGCATGCCGATGCTGCTCTTTTTAGCACCCGCACATGGATTTGTGCCAAAACGCGTTTTAAGCATGCGCATGCATCTTTTGGTAGACGCGGACGCAGTTTTCTGCAAAACCACACGATATGCATGCAAATGGTGCTTTTGGCAGAACGCGCGCGTGGATTTCTACCAAACGACGTGAAAAGCATGCCGATGCTGCTCTTTTTAACATCCGCACATGGATTTGTGCCAAACCGCGTTTTAAGCATGCGCATGCATCTTTTGGTAGACGCGGGACGCAGTTTTCTGCAAAACCACACGATATGCATGCAAATGGTGCTTTTGGCAGAACGCGCGTGTGGATTTTCTACCAAACGACGTGAAAAGCATGCCGATGCTGCCCTTTTTAGCACCCGCACATGGATTTGTGCCAAAACGCGTTTTAAGCATGCGCATGCATCTTTTGGTAGACGCGGACGCAGTTTCTGCAAAACCACACGATATGCATGCAAATGGTGCTTTTGGCAGAACGCGCGCGTGGATTTCTACCAAACGACGTGAAAAGCATGCCGATGCTGCTCTTTTTAACATCCGCACATGGATTTGTGCCAAAGCGCGTTTTAAGCATGCGCATGCATCTTTTGGTAGACGCGGACGCAGTTTTCTGCAAAACCACACGATAGGCATGCAAATGGTGCTTTTGGCAGAACGCGCGTGTGGATTTCTACCAAAGGACGTGAAAAGCATGCCGATGCTGCTCTTTTTAGCAGCCGCACATGGATTTGTGCCAAAAACGCGTTTTAAGCATGCGCATGCATCTTTTGGTAGACGCGGACGCAGTTTTCTGCAAAACCACAAGATATGCATGCAAATGGTGCTTTTGGCAGAACGCGCGCGTGGATTTCTACCAAACGACGTGAAAAGCATGCCGATGCTGCTCTTTTTAACATCCGCACATGGATTGTGCCAAAACGCGTTTTAAGCATGCGCATGCATCTTTTGGCAGACGCGGACGCAGTTTTCTGCAAAACCACACGATATGCATGCAAATGGTGGTTTTGGCAGAACGCGCGTGTGGATTTCTACCAAACGACGTGAAAAGCATGCCGATGCTGCTCTTTTTAGCACCCGCACATGGATTTGTGCCAAAACGCGTTTTAAGCATGCGCATGCATCTTTTGGTAGACGCGGACGCAGTTTTCTGCAAAACCACACGATATGCATGCAAATGGTGCTTTTGGCAGAACGCGCGCGTGGATTTTCTACCAAACGACGTGAAAAGCATGCCGATGCTGCTCTTTTTAACATCCGCACATGGATTTGTGCCAAAACCGCGTTTTAAGCATGCGCATGCATCTTTTGGTAGACGCGGACGCAGTTTTCTGCAAAACCACACGATATGCATGCAAATGGTGCTTTTGGCAGAACGCGCGCGTGGATTTCTACCAAACGACGTGAAAAGCATGCCGATGGTGCTCTTTTGGCACCCGCACATGGATTTGTGCCAAAACGCGTTTTTAGCATGCACATGCATCTTTTGGTAGACGCGGACGCAGTTTTCTGCAAAACCACACGATATGCATGCAAATGGTGGTTTTGGCAGAACGCGCGTGTGGATTTCTACCAAACGACGTGAAAAGCATGCCGATGCTGCTCTTTTTAGCACCCGCACATGGATTTGTGCCAAAACGCGTTTTAAGCATGCGCATGCATCTTTTGGTAGACGCGGACGCAGTTTTCTGCAAAACCACACGATATGCATGCAAATGGTGCTTTTGGCAGAACGCGCGCGTGGATTTCTACCAAACGACGTGAAAAGCATGCCGATGCTGCTCTTTTTAACATCCGCACATGGATTTGTGCCAAACCGCGTTTTAAGCATGCGCATGCATCTTTTGGTAGACGCGGACGCAGTTTTCTGCAAAACCACACGATATGCATGCAAATGGTGCTTTTGGCAGAACGCGCGTGTGGATTTCTACCAAACGACGTGAAAAGCATGCCGATGCTGCCCTTTTTAGCACCCGCACATGGATTTGTGCCAAAACGCGTTTTAAGCATGCGCATGCATCTTTTGGTAGACGCGGACGCAGTTTTCTGCAAAACCACACGATATGCATGCAAATGGTGCTTTTGGCAGAACGCGCGCGTGGATTTCTACCAAACGACGTGAAAAGCATGCCGATGCTGCTCTTTTTAACATCCGCACATGGATTTGTGCCAAAGCGCGTTTTAAGCATGCGCATGCATCTTTTGGTAGACGCGGACGCAGTTTTCTGCAAAACCACACGATAGGCATGCAAATGGTGCTTTTGGCAGAACGCGCGTGTGGATTTCTACCAAAGGACGTGAAAAGCATGCCGATGCTGCTCTTTTTAGCAGCCGCACATGGATTTGTGCCAAAACGCGTTTTAAGCATGCGCATGCATCTTTTGGTAGACGCGGACGCAGTTTTCTGCAAAACCACAAGATATGCATGCAAATGGTGCTTTTGGCAGAACGCGCGCGTGGATTTCTACCAAACGACGTGAAAAGCATGCCGATGCTGCTCTTTTTAACATCCGCACATGGATTTGTGCCAAAACGCGTTTTAAGCATGCGCATGCATCTTTTGGCAGACGCGGACGCAGTTTCTGCAAAACCACACGATAGGCATGCAAATGGTGCTTTTGGCAGAACGCGCGCGTGGATGTCTACCAAACGACGTGAAAAGCATGCCGATGCTGCTCTTTTTAGCACCCGCACATGGATTTGTGCCAAAACGCGTTTTTAGCATGCACATGCATCTTTTGGTAGACGCGGACGCAGTTTTCTGTAAAACCACACGATATTGCATGCAAATGGTGCTTTTGGCAGAACGCGCGTGTGGATTTCTACCAAACGACGTGAAAAGCATGCCTATGCTGCTCTTTTTAGCACCCGCACATGGATTTGTGCCAAAACGCGTTTTAAGCATGCGCATGCATCTTTTGGTAGACTCGGACGCAGTTTTCTGCAAAACCACACGATATGCATGCAAATGGTGCTTTTGGCAGAACGCGCGCGTGGATTTCTACCAAACGACGTGAAAAGCATGCCGATGCTGCTCTTTTTAACATCCGCACATGGATTTGTGCCAAAGCGCGTTTTAAGCATGCGCATGCATCTTTTGGTAGACGCGGACGCAGTTTTCTGCAAAACCACACGATATGCATGCAAATGGTGCTTTTGCAGAACGCGCGCGTGGATTTCTACCAAACGACGTGAAAAAGCATGCCGATGCAGCTCTTTTTGACATCCGCACATGGATTTGTGCCAAAGCGCGTTTTAAGCATGCGCATGCATCTTTTGGTAGACGCGGACGCAGTTTTCTGCAAAACCACACGATAGGCATGCAAATGGTGCTTTTGGCAGAACGCGCGTGTGGATTTCTACCAAACGACGTGAAAAGCATGCCGATGCTGCTCTTTTTAGCACCCGCACATGGATTTGTGCCAAAACGCGTTTTAAGCATGCTCATGCATCTTTTGGTAGACGCGGACGCAGTTTTCTGCAAAACCACACGATATGCATGCAAATGGCGCTTTTGCAGAACGCGCGCGTGGATTTCTACCAAACGACGTGAAAAGCATGCCGATGCTGCTCTTTTTAAACATCCGCACATGGATTTGTGCCAAAACGCGTTTTAAGCATGCGCATGCATCTTTTGGTAGACGCGGACGCAGTTTTCTGCAAAACCACACGATAGGCATGCAAATGGTGCTTTTGGCAGAACGCGCACGTGGATTTCTACCAAACGACGTGAAAAGCATGCCGATGCTGCTCTTTTTAGCACCCGCACATGGATTTGTGCCAAAAACGCGTTTTTAGCATGCACATGCATCTTTTGGTAGACGCGGACGCAGTTTTCTGCAAAAACCACACGATATGCATGCAAATGGTGCTTTTGGCAGAACGCGCGTGTGGATTTCTACCAAACGACGTGAAAAGCATGCCGATGCAGCTCTTTTTAGCACCCCGCAGATGGATTTGTGCCAAAACGCGTTTTAAGCATGCGCATGCATCTTTCGGTAGACGCGGACGCAGTTTTCTGCAAAACCACACGATATGCATGCAAATGGTGCTTTTGGCAGAACGCGCGCGTGGATTTCTACCAAACGACGTGAAAAGCATGCCGATGCTGCTCTTTTTAACATCCGCACATGGATTTGTGCCAAAGCGCGTTTTAAGCATGCGCATGCATCTTTTGGTAGACGCGGACGCAGTTTTCTGCAAACCACACGATATGCATGCAAATGGTGCTTTTGGCAGAACGCGCGCGTGGATTTCTACCAAACGACGTGAAAAGCATGCCGATGCTGCTCTTTTTAACATCCGCACATGGATTTGTGCCAAAACGCGTTTTAAGCATGCGCATGCATCTTTTGGTAGACGCGGACGCAGTTTTCTGCAAAACCACACGATAGGCATGCAAATGGTGCTTTTGGCAGAACGCGCGTGTGGATTTCTACCAAACGACGTGAAAAGCATGCCGATGCTGCTCTTTTTAGCACCCGCACATGGATTTGTGCCCAAAACGCGTTTTAAGCATGCGCATGCATCTTTTGGTAGACGCGGACGCAGTTTTCTGCAAAACCACACGATATGCATGCAAATGGTGGTTTTGGCAGAACGCGCGCGTGGATTTCTACCAAACGACGTGAAAAGCATGCCGATGCTGCTCTTTTTAGCACCCGCACATGGATTTGTGCCAAAACGCGTTTTTACATGCACATGCATCTTTTGGTAGACGCGGACGCAGTTTTCTGCAAAACCACACGATATGCATGCAAATGGTGCTTTTGGCAGAACGCGCGTGTGGATTTCTACCAAACGACGTGAAAAGCATGCCGATGCAGCTCTTTTTAGCACCCGCACATGGATTTGTGCCAAAACGCGTTTTAAGCATGCGCATGCATCTTTTGGTAGACGCGGACGCAGTTTTCTGCAAAACCACACGATATGCATGCAAATGGTGCTTTTCGCAGAACGCGCGCGTGGATTTCTACCAAACGACGTGAAAAGCATGCCGATGCTGCTCTTTTTAGCACCCGCACATGGATTTGTGCCAAAAACGCGTTTTAAGCATGCGCATGCATCTTTTGGTAGACGCGGACGCAGTTTTCTGCAAAACCACACGATATGCATGCAAATGGTGCTTTTGGCAGAACGCGCGCGTGGATTTCTACCAAACGACGTGAAAAGCATGCCGATGCTGCTCTTTTTAACATCCGCACATGGATTTGTGCCAAAGCGCGTTTTAAGCATGCGCACGCATCTTTTGGTAGACGCGGACGCAGTTTTCTGCAAAACCACACGATAGGCATGGAAATGGTGCTTTTGGCAGAACGCGCGTGTGGATTTCTACCAAACGACGTGAAAAGCATGCCGATGCTGCTCTTTTTAGCACCCGCACATGGATTTGTGCCAAAACGCGTTTTAAGCATGCGCATGCATCTTCTGGTAGACGCGGACGCAGTTTTCTGCAAAACCACACGATAGGCATGCAAAAATGGTGCTTTTGGCAGAACGCGCGTGTGGATTTCTACCAAACGACGTGAAAAGCATGCCGATGCTGCTCTTTTTAGCACCCGCACATGGATTTGTGCCAAAACGCGTTTTAAGCATGCGCATGCATCTTTTGGTAGACGCGGACGCAGTTTTCTGCAAAACCACACGATATGCATGCAAATGGTGCTTTTGGCAGAACGCGCGCGTGGATTTCTACCAAACGACGTGAAAAGCATGCCGATGCTGCTCTTTTTAACATCCGCACATGGATTTGTGCCAAAGCGCGTTTTAAGCATGCGCATGCATCTTTTGGTAGACGCGGACGCAGTTTTCTGCAAAACCACACGATAGGCATGCAAATGGTGCTTTTGGCAGAACGCGCGTGTGGATTTCTACCAAACGACGTGAAAAGCATGCCGATGCTGCTCTTTTAGCACCCGCACATGGATTTGTGCCAAAACGCGTTTTAAGCATGCGCATGCATCTTTTGGTAGACGCGGACGCAGTTTTCTGCAAAACCACACGATATGCATGCAAATGGTGCTTTTGGCAGAACGCGCGCGTGGATTTCTACCAAACGACGTGAAAAGCATGCCGATGCTGCTCTTTTTAACATCCGCACATGGATTTGTGCCAAAACGCGTTTTAAGCATGCGCATGCATCTTTTGGTAGACGCGGACGCAGTTTTCTGCAAAACCACACGATAGGCATGCAAATGGTGCTTTTGGCAGAACGCGCGCGTGGATTTCTACCAAACGACGTGAAAAGCATGCCGATGCTGCTCTTTTTAGCACCCGCACATGGATTTGTGCCAAAACGCGTTTTTAGCATGCACATGCATCTTTTGGTAGACGCGGACGCAGTTTTCTGCAAAACCACACGATATGCATGAAAATGGTGCTTTTGGCAGAACGCGCGTGTGGATTTCTACCAAACGACGTGAAAAGCATGCCGATGCTGCTCTTTTTAACATCCGCACATGGATTTGTGCCAAAACGCGTTTTTAGCATGCACATGCATCTTTTGGTAGACGCGGACGCAGTTTTCTGCAAAACCACACGATAGGCATGCAAATGGTGCTTTTGGCAGAACGCGCGCGTGGATTTCTACCAAACGACGTGAAAAGCATGCCGATGCTGGTCTTTTTTGCACCCGCACATGGATTTGTGCCAAAACGCGTTTTTAGCATGCACATGCATCTTTTGGTAGACGCGGACGCAGTTTTCTGCAAAACCACACGATATGCATGCAAATGGTGCTTTTGGCAGAACGCGCGTGTGGATTTCTACCAAACGACGTGAAAAGCATGCCGATGCTGCTCTTTTTAGCACCCGCACATGGATTTGTGCCAAAACGCGTTTTAAGCATGCGCATGCATCTTTTGGTAGACGCGGACGCAGTTTTCTGCAAAACCACACGATATGCATGCAAATGGTGCTTTTGGCAGAACGCGCGCGTGGATTTCTACCAAACGACGTGAAAAGCATGCCGATGCTGCTCTTTTTAACATCCGCACATGGATTTGTGCCAAAGCGCGTTTTAAGCATGCGCATGCATCTTTTGGTAGACGCGGACGCAGTTTTCTGCAAAACCACACGATATGCATGCAAATGGTGCTTTTGGCAGAACGCGCGCGTGGATTTCTACCAAACGACGTGAAAAGCATGCCGATGCTGCTCTTTTTAACATCCGCACATGGATTTGTGCCAAAACGCGTTTTAAGCATGCGCATGCATCTTTTGGTAGACGCGGACGCAGTTTTTTGCAAAACCACACGATATGCACGCAAATGGTGCTTTTGGCAGAACGCGCGCGTGGATTTCTACCAAACGACGTGAAAAGCATGCCGATGCTGCTCTTTTTAACATCCGCACATGGATTTGTGCCAAAACGCGTTTTAAGCATGCGCATGCATCTTTTGGTAGACGCGGACGCAGTTTTCTGCAAAACCACACGATATGCATGCAAATGGTGCTTTTGGCAGAACGCGCGCGTGGATTTCTACCAAACGACGTGAAAAGCATGCCGATGCTGCTCTTTTTAGCACCCGCACATGGATTTGTGCCAAAACGCGTTTTAAGCATGCACATGCATCTTTTGGTAGACGCGGGCGCAGTTTTCTGCAAAACCACACGATATGCATGCAAATGGTGCTTTTGGCAGAACGCGCGTGTGGATTTCTACCAAACGACGTGAAAAGCATGCCGATGCTGCTCTTTTTAGCACCCGCACATGGATTTGTGCCAAAACGCGTTTTAAGCATGCGCATGCATCTTTTGGTAGACGCGGACGCAGTTTTCTGCAAAACCAAACGATATGCATGCAAATGGTGCTTTTGGCAGAACGCGCGCGTGGATTTCTACCAAACGACGTGAAAAGCATGCCGATGCTACTCTTTTTAACATCCGCACATGGATTTGTGCCAAAGCGCGTTTTAAGCATGCGCATGCATCTTTTGGTAGACGCGGACGCAGTTTTCTGCAAAACCACACGATATGCATGCAAATGGTGCTTTTGGCAGAACGCGCGCGTGGATTTCTACCAAACGACGTGAAAAGCATGCCGATGCTGCTCTTTTTAACATCCGCACATGGATTTGTGCCAAAACGCGTTTTAAGCATGCGCATGCATCTTTTGGTAGACGCGGACGCAGTTTTCTTCAAAACCACACGATAGGCATGCAAATGGTGCTTTTGGCAGAACGCGCGTGTGGATTTCTACCAAACGACGTGAAAAGCATGCCGATGCTGCTCTTTTTAGCACCCGCACATGGATTTGTGCCAAAACGCGTTTTAAGCATGCGCATGCATCTTTTGGTAGACGCGGACGCAGTTTTCTGCAAAACCACACGATATGCATGCAAATGGTGGTTTTGGCAGAACGCGCGCGTGGATTTCTACCAAACGACGTGAAAAGCATGCCGATGCTGCTCTTTTTAGCACCCGCACATGGATTTGTGCCAAAACGCGTTTTTAGCATGCACATGCATCTTTTGGTAGACGCGGACGCAGTTTTCTGCAAAACCACACGATATGCATGCAAATGGTGCTTTTGGCAGAACGCGCGTGTGGATTTCTACCAAACGACGTGAAAAGCATGCCGATGCAGCTCTTTTTAGCACCCGCACATGGATTTTTGCCAAAACGCGTTTTAAGCATGCGCATGCATCTTTTGGTAGACGCGGACGCAGTTTTCTGCAAAACCACACGATATGCATGCAAATGGTGCTTTTCGCAGAACGCGCGCGTGGATTTCTACCAAACGACGTGAAAAGCATGCCGATGCTGTTCTTTTTAGCACCCGCACATGGATTTGTGCCAAAACGCGTTTTAAGCATGCGCATGCATCTTTTGGTAGACGCGGACGCAGTTTTCTGCAAAACCACACGATATGCATGCAAATGGTGCTTTTGGCAGAACGCGCGCGTGGATTTCTACCAAACGACGTGAAAAGCATGCCGATGCTGCTCTTTTTTAATATCCGCACATGGATTTGTGCCAAAACGCGTTTTAAGCATGCGCATGCATCTTTTGGTAGACGCGGACGCAGTTTTCTGCAAAACCACACGGTATGCATGCAAATGGTGCTTTTGGCAGAACGCGCGCGTGGATTTCTACCAAACGACGTGAAAAGCATGCCGATGCTGCTCTTTTTAGCACCCGCACATGGATTTGTGCCAAAACGCGTTTTTAGCATGCGCATGCATCTTTTGGTAGGCGCGGACGCAGTTTTCTGCAAAACCACACGATATGCATGCAAATGGTGGTTTTGGCAGAACGCGCGTGTGGATTTCTACCAAACGACGTGAAAAGCATGCCGATGCTGCTCTTTTTAGCACCCGCACATGGATTTGTGCCAAAACGCGTTTTAAGCATGCGCATGCATCTTTTGGTAGACGCGGACGCAGTTTTCTGCAAAACCACACGATATGCATGCAAATGGTGCTTTTGGCAGAACGCGCGCGTGGATTTCTACCAAACGACGTGAAAAGCATGCCGATGCTGCTCTTTTTAACATCCGCACATGGATTTGTGCCAAAGCGCGTTTTAAGCATGCGCATGCATGTCTTGGTAGACGCGGACGCAGTTTTCTGCAAAACCACACGATATGCATGCAAATGGTGCTTTTGGCAGAACGCGCGTGTGGATTTCTACCAAACGACGTGAAAAGCATGCCGATGCTGCTCTTTTTAGCACCCGCACATGCATTTGTGCCAAAACGCGTTTTAAGCATGCGCTTGCATCTTTTGGTAGACGCGGACGCAGTTTTCTGCAAAACCACACGATATGCATGCAAATGGTGCTTTTGGCAGAACGCGCGCGTGGATTTCTACCAAACGACGTGAAAAGCATGCCGATGCTGCTCTTTTTAACATCCGCACATGGATTTGTGCCAAAGCGCGTTTTAAGCATGCGCACGCATCTTTTCGTAGACGCGGACGCAGTTTTCTGCAAAACCACACGATAGGCATGGAAATGGTGCTTTTGGCAGAACGCGCGTGTGGATTTCTACCAAACGACGTGAAAAGCATGCCGATGCTGCTCTTTTTAGCACCCGCACATGGATTTGTGCCAAAACGCGTTTTAAGCATGCGCATGCATCTTCTGGTAGACGCGGACGCAGTTTTCTGCAAAACCACACGATAGGCATGCAAATGGTGCTTTTGGCAGAACGCGCGCGTGGATTTCTACCAAACGACGTGAAAAGCATGCCGATGGTGCTCTTTTTAGCACCCGCACATGGATTTGTGCCAAAACGCGTTTTTAGCATGCACATGCATCTTTTGGTAGACGCGGACGCAGTTTTCTGCAAAACCATACGATATGCATGCAAATGGTGGTTTTGGCAGAACGCGCGTGTGGATTTCTACCAAACGACGTGAAAAGCATGCCGATGCTGCTATTTTTAGCACCCGCACATGGATTTGTGCCAAAACGCGTTTTAAGCATGCGCATGCATCTTTTGGTAGACGCGGACGCAGTTTTCTGCAAAACCACACGATATGCATGCAAATAATGCTTTTGGCAGAACGCGCGCGTGGATTTCTACCAAACGACGTGAAAAGCATGCCGATGCTGCTCTTTTTAACATCCGCACATGGATTTGTGCCAAAGCGCGTTTTAAGCATGCGCATGCATCTTTTGGTAGACGCGGACGCAGTTTTCTGCAAAACCACACGATATGCATGCAAATGGTGCTTTTGGCAGAACGCGCGTGTGGATTTCTACCAAACGACGTGAAAAGCATGCCGATGCTGCCCTTTTTAGCACCCGCACATGGATTTGTGCCAAAACGCGTTTTAAGCATGCGCATGCATCTTTTGGTAGACGCGGACGCAGTTTTCTGCAAAACCACACGATATGCATGCAAATGGTGCTTTTGGCAGAACGCGCGCGTGGATTTCTACCAAACGACGGGAAAAGCATGCCGATGCTGCTCTTTTTAACATCCGCTCATGGATTTGTGCCAAAGCGCGTTTTAAGCATGCGCATGCATCTTTTGGTAGATGCGGACGCAGTTTTCTGCAAAACCACACGATAGGCATGCAAATGGTGCTTTTGGCAGAACGCGCGTGTGGATTTCTACCAAACGACGTGAAAAGCATGCCGATGCTGCTCTTTTTAGCACCCGCACATGGATTTGTGCCAAAACGCGTTTTAAGCATGCGCATGCATCTTTTGGTAGACGCGGACGCAGTTTTCTGCAAAACCACAAGATATGCATGCAAATGGTGCTTTTGGCAGAACGCGCGCGTGGATTTCTACCAAACGACGTGAAAAGCATGCCGATGCTGCTCTTTTTAACATCCGCACATGGATTTGTGCCAAAACGCGTTTTAAGCATGCGCATGCATCTTTTGGTAGACGCGGACGCAGTTTTCTGCAAAACCACACGATAGGCATGCAAATGGTGCTTTTGGCAGAACGCGCGCGTGGATTTCTACCAAACGACGTGAAAAGCATGCCGATGCTGCTCTTTTTTGCACCCGCACATGGATTTGTGCCAAAACGCGTTTTTAGCATGCACATGCATCTTTTGGTAGACGCGGACGCAGTTTTCTGCAAAACCACACGATAGGCATGCAAATGGTGCTTTTGGCAGAACGCGCGTGTGGATTTCTACCAAACGACGTGAAAAGCATGCCGATGCTGCTCTTTTTAGCACCCGCACATGGATTTGTGCCAAAACGCGTTTTTAGCATGCAGATGCATCTTTTGGTAGAGGCGGACGCAGTTTTCTGCAAAACCACACGATATGCATGCAAATGGTGCTTTTGGCAGAACGCGCGTGTGGATTTCTACCAAACGACGTGAAAAGCATGCCGATGCTGCTCTTTTTAGCACCCGCACATGGATTTGTGCCAAAACGCGTTTTAAGCATGCGCATGCATCTTTTCGTAGACGCGGACGCAGTTTTCTGCAAAACCACACGATATGCATGCAAATGATGCTTTTGGCAGAACGCGCGCGTGGATTTCTACCAAACGACGTGAAAAGCATGCCGATGCTGCTCTTTTTAGCACCCGCACATGGATTTGTGCCAAACGCGTTTTTAGCATGCACATGCATCTTTTGGTAGACGCGGACGCAGTTTTCTGCAAAACCACACGATATGCATGCAAATGGTGCTTTTGGCACAACGCGCGTGTGGATTTCTACCAAACGACGTGAAAAGCATGCCGATGCTGCTCTTTTTAGCACCCGCACATGGATTTGTGCCAAAACGCGTTTTAAGCATGCGCATGCATCTTTTGGTAGACGCGGACGCAGTTTTCTGCAAAACCACACGATATGCATGCAAATGGTGCTTTTGGCAGAACGCGCGCGTGGATTTCTACCAAACGACGTGAAAAGCATGCCGATGCTGCTCTTTTTAGCACCCGCACATGGATTTGTGCCAAAACGCGTTTTTAGCATGCACATGCATCTTTTGGTAGGCGCGGACGCAGTTTTCTGCAAAACCACACGATATGCATGCAAATGGTGCTTTTTGGCAGAACGCGCGTGTGGATTTCTACCAAACGACGTGAAAAGCATGCCGATGCTGCTCTTTTTAACATCCGCACATGGATTTGTGCCAAAACGCGTTTTAAGCATGCGCATGCATCTTTTGGTAGACGCGGACGCAGTTTTCTGCAAAACCACACGATAGGCATGCAAATGGTGGTTTTGGCAGAACGCGCGTGTGGATTTCTACCAAACGACGTGAAAAGCATGCCGATGCTGCTCTTTTTAGCACCCGCACATGGATTTGTGCCAAAACGCGTTTTAAGCATGCGCATGCATCTTTTGGTAGACGCGGACGCAGTTTTCTGCAAAACCACACGATATGCATGCAAATGGTGCTTTTGGCAGAACGCGCGCGTGGATTTCTACCAAACGACGTGAAAAGCATGCCGATGCTGCTCTTTTTAACATCCGCACATGGATTTGTGCCAAAGCGCGTTTTAAGCATGCGCATGCATCTTTTGGTAGACGCGGACGCAGTTTTCTGCAAAACCACACGATATGCATGCAAATGGTGCTTTTGGCAGAACGCGCGCGTGGATTTCTACCAAACGACGTGAAAAGCATGCCGATGCTGCCCTTTTTAGCACCCGCACATGGATTTGTGCCAAAACGCGTTTTAAGCATGCGCATGCATCTTTTGGTAGACGCGGACGCAGTTTTCTGCAAAACCACACGATATGCATGCAAATGGTGCTTTTGGCAGAACGCGCGCGTGGATTTCTACCAAACGACGTGAAAAGCATGCCGATGCTGCTCTTTTTAGCACCCGCACATGGATTTGTGCCAAAACGCGTTTTAAGCATGCGCATGCATCTTTTGGTAGACGCGGACGCAGTTTTCTGCAAAACCACACGATATGCATGCAAATGGTGCTTTTGGCAGAACGCGCGCGTGGATTTCTACCAAACGACGTGAAAAGCATGCCGATGCTGCTCTTTTTAGCACCCGCACATGGATTTGTGCCAAAACGCGTTTTTAGCATGCACATGCATCTTTTGGTAGGCGCGGACGCAGTTTTCTGCAAAACCACACGATATGCATGCAAATGGTGCTTTTGGCAGAACGCGCGTGTGGATTTCCACCAAACGACGTGAAAAGCATGCCGATGCTGCTCTTTTTAACATCCGCACATGGATTTGTGCCAAAACGCGTTTTAAGCATGCGCATGCATCTTTTGGTAGACGCGGACGCAGTTTTCTGCAAAACCACACGATAGGCATGCAAATCGTGCTTTTGGCAGAACGCGCGCGCGGATTTCTACCAAACGACGTGAAAAGCATGCCGATGGTGCTCTTTTTGGCACCCGCACATGGATTTGTGCCAAAACGCGTTTTTAGCATGCACATGCATCTTTTGGTAGACGCGGACGCAGTTTTCTGCAAAACCACACGATATGCATGCAAATGGTGGTTTTGGCAGAACGCGCGTGTGGATTTCTACCAAACGACGTGAAAAGCATGCCGATGCTGCTCTTTTTAGCACCCGCACATGGATTTGTGCCAAAACGCGTTTTAAGCATGCGCATGCATCTTTTGGTAGACGCGGACGCAGTTTTCTGCAAAACCACACGATATGCATGCAAATGGTGCTTTTGGCAGAACGCGCGCGTGGATTTTTTATTTATTATTATTTACAAATACTGCTGTCTCAGTTTCTGAGACATAGCAGGAGTGAGTACAGAGTAACAAAAAAAAAAAAAAATACAATTTCAAGTACTTTTAACAAAATTCACCAGAATACTAGAAAACATTACCAGAATGCATAATTACACAATTCTTTTTCAAAATCCTCAGTACCGAGTCTGCGCAGAGACCCATCAAGTTTATTCCATAAATCCACCGTCCGTGGAAAGAAGGAAAACTTAAAAGAATCAATATTCGACCTGAAGGGCACAATGTTCAGGGGATCAGATCGTCGAGTACAGCGTGCTGAAGCTGCAACAAAAGAAATCGGCGCCAGAACACTCAAGCCGGTGTGAACTATCTTATGAAGAAGGATAACGCGATCAGAATTACGCCGATGTTCGAGAGATTGCAGCGTTAAAACGTGTGCATGCGAAGTAGGCGAGAATTGCCGGTCATAGCGACAAAAAATGAACCTAATTGCTCTTTTTTGGACAGATTCTAACATAGCTATGTCGTGCTTGAGGTGAGGTGACCAAACAACCGATGCATATTCTAGTATGGGCCTGACCAAAGTTTTGTACGCAGTCAATTTGCATTCTCTTGTTGAGTTGCTTAACGTGCGCTGGAGATACCAAAGTTTTCGACGAGCCTTATTGCAGATCATTTCAACATGCTTGCGCCATTTTAAATTTGACGCTAGAGTTACACCGAGGTACTTAAACTCCGTAACATGTACTAGACCGACTCCGTCGTTAGTATAAGTAAAAGAAAGGGGTTGTTTCTTGTTTGAAAAGGTCATGGCCACAGTCTTCTTTAAGTTAATAGACATTTGCCAGGTTTCACTCCAGTTACAAAACAATGAAAAAACGTTATTTAGCGCAACCTGATCATGAGCATCAGAGATTGTGTTGTAGATTACGCAGTCGTCTGCATACATTCTAAGTTTAACTTGAGTATCGCCAATGATTTCTGCCACGTCATTTATGAAAATAATGAACAAAAGCGGCCCCAGCACCGAGCCTTGCGGCACCCCAGATGTAATCTGTACCTCAGACGACTTCGCGTGGTTATACGTAACAAACTGAGAGCGCGACCGTAAGTAATCAGCTATCCAATCAACCAGCTTGCTGTCACCAAAATATGTACGAAGTTTAACTAAAAGCTTAGCATGGCAAACTAAATCGAAGGCCTTAGAATAGTCAATAAATATGGCATCAAGCTGTCCTCGGCTGTTAAGGGAAGATGCAATGTCATGCGTAAATTCAAGCAACTGCGTAACAGTGGAATAGCCAGCACGAAAACCGTGCTGCGATTGGGAAAGAATATTGTTGGCATTTAGGTATTCCACAATGTGCTTGTGAATAATGTGCTCCAAGAGTTTCGAGCTGGTGGAAAGTAAAGATATTGGCCTATAATTCGGTATTATTTGTTTGTTTCCCGATTTTAATACGGGCACGACATTAGCCAATTTCCACAGCCGGGGCACTGTTGTAGAGTCTATTGATTTTTTAAATATTATAGTCAGATAGCTTGCGCACCATTCCGAGTACCTCTTTAGGAACATATTTGGAATGCCGTCTGGGCCTGGGCTTTTCGTTACATCAAGTTTTAATATGAGGTTATGTACTCCAGAGGAGGTTACATCAGGATTTGGAAGAGAGGGCAGATTGCGGCACGCGGAAAATGGAGGATTGGTGCCATTATCGGTAGAAAAAACAGATTCGAAGAAGTTGTTGAAGGCGTTGGCTATAGTTTCAGATTGGGAGCAGGATTGGTCATTAACAATAAAGGAAGAAGGTAGAGACGATGCAGGACTAATCGATCTCCAGAACCTAGATGGGTTTTTTTTCATAAATGTAGCCAATGTATTATTAAAGTAAAAGCTCTTAGCCTCTTGCATTTTCGCTCTTAATTTAGACTTCAACGTGTTGAAGAAAGAAGCATTGTTCTTACACTCGGAACGGCTTCGCTTACGCAGCCGCTTAATGCGACGAGTGAGCGGAATTATCTCCCTATTATACCAAGGGTGTCTTTGGTTCCGTTTAATACATCTTTGGGGCACGTACTTTGACAGGCATTCATGTACAATGTCACAAAATTTAAGGAGCAACGTGTCTACATTGTGCAGTTCACTACAGTGTTGGAAGTCATCAAAAGTTGAGGCTAAAGTGTCAAGTACGGAAGTATCGTCAGCTGCAGAAAAGTTCAAAACGGTTGTGAATGCAGGTCTTAGTCGAGGGCACACTAAGTTCAAGGCAATTTCAACTGCTTTGTGGTCAGATAAGCCTTCGGTGACTTCACATTTAACTCCATGCGATAAATACGACGTGAAAAGCATGCCGACGTGATACCAAACGACGTGAAAAGCATGCCGATGCTGCTCTTTTTAACATCCGCACATGGATTTGTGCCAAAGCGCGTTTTAAGCATGCGCATGCATCTTTTGGTAGACGCGGACGCAGTTTTCTGCAAAACCACACGATATGCATGCAAATGGTGCTTTTGGCAGAACGCGCGTGTGGATTTCTACCAAACGACGTGAAAAGCATGCCGATGCTGCCCTTTTTAGAACCCGCACATGGATTTGTGCCAAAACGCGTTTTAAGCATGCGCATGCATCTTTTGGTAGACGCGGACGCAGTTTTCTGCAAAACCACACGATATGCATGCAAATGGTGCTTTTGGCAGAACGCGCGCGTGGATTTCTACCAAACGACGTGAAAAGCATGCCGATGCTGCTCTTTTTAACATCCGCACATGGATTTGTGCCAAAGCGCGTTTTAAGCATGCGCATGCATCTTTTGGTAGACGCGGACGCAGTTTTCTGCAAAACCACACGATAGGCATGCAAATGGTGCTTTTGGCAGAACGCGCGTGTGGATTTCTACCAAACGACGTGAAAAGCATGCCGATGCTGCTCTTTTTAGCACCCGCACATGGATTTGTGCCAAAACGCGTTTTAAGCATGCGCATGCATCTTTTGGTAGACGCGGACGCAGTTTTCTGCAAAACCACAAGATATGCATGCAAATGGTGCTTTTGGCAGAACGCGCGCGTGGATTTCTACCAAACGACGTGAAAAGCATGCCGATGCTGCTCTTTTTAACATCCGCACATGGATTTGTGCCAAAACGCGTTTTAAGCATGCGCATGCATCTTTTGGTAGACGCGGACGCAGTTTTCTGCAAAACCACACGATAGGCATGCAAATGGTGCTTTTGGCAGAACGCGCGCGTGGATGTCTACCAAACGACGTGAAAAGCATGCCGATGCTGCTCTTTTTAGCACCCGCACATGGATTTGTGCCAAAACGCGTTTTTAGCATGCACATGCATCTTTTGGTAGACGCGGACGCAGTTTTCTGCAAAACCACACGATATGCATGCAAATGGTGCTTTTGGCAGAACGCGCGTGTGGATTTCTACCAAACGACGTGAAAAGCATGCCTATGCTGCTCTTTTTAGCACCCGCACATGGATTTGTGCCAAAACGCGTTTTAAGCATGCGCATGCATCTTTTGGTAGACTCGGACGCAGTTTTCTGCAAAACCACACGATATGCATGCAAATGGTGCTTTTGGCAGAACGCGCGCGTGGATTTCTACCAAACGACGTGAAAAGCATGCCGATGCTGCTCTTTTTACCATCCGCACATGGATTTGTGCCAAAGCGCGTTTTAAGCATGCGCATGCATCTTTTGGTAGACGCGGACGCAGTTTTCTGCAAAACCACACGATATGCATGCAAATGGTGCTTTTGGCAGAACGCGCGCGTGGATTTCTACCAAACGACGTGAAAAGCATGCCGATGCTGCTCTTTTTGACATCCGCACATGGATTTGTGCCAAAGCGCGTTTTAAGCATGCGCATGCATCTTTTGGTAGACGCGGACGCAGTTTTCTGCAAAACCACACGATAGGCATGCAAATGGTGCTTTTGGCAGAACGCGCGTGTGGATTTCTACCAAACGACGTGAAAAGCATGCCGATGCTGCTCTTTTTAGCACCCGCACATGGATTTGTGCCAAAACGCGTTTTAAGCATGCGCATGCATCTTTTGGTAGACGCGGACGCAGTTTTCTGCAAAACCACACGATATGCATGCAAATGGCGCTTTTGGCAGAACGCGCGCGTGGATTTCTACCAAACGACGTGAAAAGCATGCCGATGCTGCTCTTTTTAACATCCGCACATGGATTTGTGCCAAAACGCGTTTTAAGCATGCGCATGCATCTTTTGGTAGACGCGGACGCAGTTTTCTGCAAAACCACACGATAGGCATGCAAATGGTGCTTTTGGCAGAACGCGCGCGTGGATTTCTACCAAACGACGTGAAAAGCATGCCGATGCTGCTCTTTTTAGCACCCGCACATGGATTTGTGCCAAAACGCGTTTTTAGCATGCACATGCATCTTTTGGTAGACGCGGACGCAGTTTTCTGCAAAACCACACGATATGCATGCAAATGGTGCTTTTGGCAGAACGCGCGTGTGGATTTCTACCAAACGACGTGAAAAGCATGCCGATGCTGCTCTTTTTAGCACCCGCACATGGATTTGTGCCAAAACGCGTTTTAAGCATGCGCATGCATCTTTTGGTAGACGCGGACGCAGTTTTCTGCAAAACCACACGATATGCATGCAAATGGTGCTTTTGGCAGAACGCGCGCGTGGATTTCTACCAAACGACGTGAAAAGCATGCCGATGCTGCTCTTTTTAACATCCGCACATGGATTTGTGCCAAAGCGCGTTTTAAGCATGCGCATGCATCTTTTGGTAGACGCGGACGCAGTTTTCTGCAAAACCACACGATATGCATGCAAATGGTGCTTTTGGCAGAACGCGCGCGTGGATTTCTACCAAACGACGTGAAAAGCATGCCGATGCTGCTCTTTTTTACATCCGCACATGGATTTGTGCCAAAACGCGTTTTAAGCATGCGCATGCATCTTTTGGTAGACGCGGACGCAGTTTTCTGCAAAACCACACGATAGGCATGCAAATGGTGCTTTTGGCAGAACGCGCGTGTGGATTTCTACCAAACGACGTGAAAAGCATGCCGATGCTGCTCTTTTTAGCACCCGCACATGGATTTGTGCCAAAACGCGTTTTAAGCATGCGCATGCATCTTTTGGTAGACGCGGACGCAGTTTTCTGCAAAACCACACGATATGCATGCAAATGGTGGTTTTGGCAGAACGCGCGCGTGGATTTCTACCAAACGACGTGAAAAGCATGCCGATGCTGCTCTTTTTAGCACCCGCACATGGATTTGTGCCAAAACGCGTTTTTAGCATGCACATGCATCTTTTGGTAGACGCGGACGCAGTTTTCTGCAAAACCACACGATATGCATGCAAATGGTGCTTTTGGCAGAACGCGCGTGTGGATTTCTACCAAACGACGTGAAAAGCATGCCGATGCTGCTCTTTTTAACATCCGCACATGGATTTGTGCCAAAACGCGTTTTAAGCATGCGCATGCATCTTTTGGTAGACGCGGACGCAGTTTTCTGCAAAACCACACGATAGGCATGCAAATGGTGCTTTTGGCAGAACGCGCGCGTGGATTTCTACCAAACGACGTGAAAAGCATGCCGATGGTGCTCTTTTTGGCACCCGCACATGGATTTGTGCCAAAACGCGTTTTTAGCATGCACATGCATCTTTTGGTAGACGCGGACGCAGTTTTCTGCAAAACCACACGATATGCATGCAAATGGTGGTTTTGGCAGAACGCGCGTGTGGATTTCTACCAAACGACGTGAAAAGCATGCCGATGCTGCTCTTTTTGCCACCCGCACATGGATTTGTGCCAAAACGCGTTTTAAGCATGCGCATGCATCTTTTGGTAGACGCGGACGCAGTTTTCTGCAAAACCACACGATATGCATGCAAATGGTGCTTTTGGCAGAACGCGCGCGTGGATTTCTACCAAACGACGTGAAAAGCATGCCGATGCTGCTCTTTTTAACATCCGCACATGGATTTGTGCCAAAGCGCGTTTTAAGCATGCGCATGCATCTTTTGGTAGACGCGGACGCAGTTTTCTGCAAAACCACACGATATGCATGCAAATGGCGCTTTTGTCAGAACGCGCGCGTGGATTTCTACCAAACGACGTGAAAAGCATGCCGATGCTGCTCTTTTTAACATCCGCACATGGATTTGTGCCAAAACGCGTTTTAAGCATGCGCATGCATCTTTTGGTAGACGCGGACGCAGTTTTCTGCAAAACCACACGATAGGCATGCAAATGGTGCTTTTGGCAGAACGCGCACGTGGATTTCTACCAAACGACGTGAAAAGCATGCCGATGCTGCTCTTTTTAGCACCCGCACATGGATTTGTGCCAAAACGCGTTTTTAGCATGCACATGCATCTTTTGGTAGACGCGGACGCAGTTTTCTGCAAAACCACACGATATGCTTGCAAATGGTGCTTTTGGCAGAACGCGCGTGTGGATTTCTACCAAACGACGTGAAAAGCATGCCGATGCTGCTCTTTTTAGCACCCGCACATGGATTTGTGCCAAAACGCGTTTTAAGCATGCGCATGCATCTTTTGGTAGACGCGGACGCAGTTTTCTGCAAAACCACACGATATGCATGCAAATGGTGCTTTTGGCAGAACGCGCGCGTGGATTTCTACCAAACGACGTGAAAAGCATGCCGATGCTGCTCTTTTTAACATCCGCACATGGATTTGTGCCAAAGCGCGTTTTAAGCATGCGCATGCATCTTTTGGTAGACGCGGACGCAGTTTTCTGCAAAACCACACGATATGCATGCAAATGGTGCTTTTGGCAGAACGCGCGCGTGGATTTCTACCAAACGACGTGAAAAGCATGCCGATGCTGCTCTTTATAACATCCGCACATGGATTTGTGCCAAAACGCGTTTTAAGCATGCGCATGCATCTTTTGGTAGACGCGGACGCAGTTTTCTGCAAAACCACACGATAGGCATGCAAATGGTGCTTTTGGCAGAACGCGCGTGTGGATTTCTACCAAACGACGTGAAAAGCATGCCGATGCTGCTCTTTTTAGCACCCGCACATGGATTTGTGCCAAAACGCGTTTTAAGCATGCGCATGCATCTTTTGGTAGACGCGGACGCAGTTTTCTGCAAAACCACACGATATGCATGCAAATGGTGGTTTTGGCAGAACGCGCGCGTGGATTTCTACCAAACGACGTGAAAAGCATGCCGATGCTGCTCTTTTTAGCACCCGCACATGGATTTGTGCCAAAATGCGTTTTTAGCATGCACATGCATCTTTTGGTAGACGCGGACGCAGTTTTCTGCAAAACCACACGATATGCATGCAAATGGTGCTTTTGGCAGAACGCGCGTGTGGATTTCTACCAAACGACGTGAAAAGCATGCCGATGCAGCTCTTTTTAGCACCCGCACATGGATTTGTGCCAAAACGCGTTTTAAGCATGCGCATGCATCTTTTGGTAGACGCGGACGCAGTTTTCTGCAAAACCACACGATATGCATGCAAATGGTGCTTTTCGCAGAACGCGCGCGTGGATTTCTACCAAACGACGTGAAAAGCATGCCGATGCTGCTCTTTTTAGCACCCGCACATGGATTTGTGCCAAAACGCGTTTTAAGCATGCGCATGCATCTTTTGGTAGACGCGGACGCAGTTTTCTGCAAAACCACACGATATGCATGCAAATGGTGCTTTTCGCAGAACGCGCGCGTGGATTTCTACCAAACGACGTGAAAAGCATGCCGATGCTGCTCTTTTTAACATCCGCACATGGATTTGTGCCAAAACGCGTTTTAAGCATGCGCATGCATCTTTTGGTAGACGCGGACGCAGTTTTCTGCAAAACAACACGGTATGCATGCAAATGGTGCTTTTGGCAGAACGCGCGCGTGGATTTCTACCAAACGACGTGAAAAGCATGCCGATGCTGCTCTTTTTAGCACCCGCACATGGATTTGTGCCAAAACGCGTTTTTAGCATGCACATGCATCTTTTGGTAGGCGCGGACGCAGTTTTCTGCAAAACCACACGATATGCATGCAAATGGTGGTTTTGGCAGAACGCGCGTGTGGATTTCTACCAAACGACGTGAAAAGCATGCCGATGCTGCTCTTTTTAGCACCCGCACATGGATTTGTGCCAAAACGCGTTTTAAGCATGCGCATGCATCTTTTGGTAGACGCGGACGCAGGTTTCTGCAAAACCACACGATATGCATGCAAATGGTGCTTTTGGCAGAACGCGCGCGTGGATTTCTACCAAACGACGTGAAAAGCATGCCGATGCTGCTCTTTTTAACATCCGCACATGGATTTGTGCCAAAGCGCGTTTTAAGCATGCGCATGCATCTTTTGGTAGACGCGGACGCAGTTTTCTGCAAAACCACACGATATGCATGCAAATGGTGCTTTTGGCAGAACGCGCGTGTGGATTTCTACCAAACGACGTGAAAAGCATGCCGATGCTGCTCTTTTTAGCACCCGCACATGGATTTGTGCCAAAACGCGTTTTAAGCATGCGCATGCATCTTTTGGTAGACGCGGACGCAGTTTTCTGCAAAACCACACGATATGCATGCAAATGGTGCTTTTGGCAGAACGCGCGCGTGGATTTCTACCAAACGACGTGAAAAGCATGCCGATGCTGCTCTTTTTAACATCCGCACATGGATTTGTGCCAAAGCGCGTTTTAAGCATGCGCACGCATCTTTTGGTAGACGCGGACGCAGTTTTCTGCAAAACCACACCATAGGCATGGAAATGGTGCTTTTGGCAGAACGCGCGTGTGGATTTCTACCAAACGACGTGAAAAGCATGCCGATGCTGCTCTTTTTAGCACCCGCACATGGATTTGTGCCAAAACGCGTTTTAAGCATGCGCATGCATCTTTTGGTAGACGCGGACGCAGTTTTCTGCAAAACCACACGATATGCATGCAAATGGTGCTTTTGGCAGAACGCGCGCGTGGATTTCTACCAAACGACGTGAAAAGCATGCCGATGCTGCTCTTTTTAACATCCGCACATGGATTTGTGCCAAAACGCGTTTTAAGCATGCGCATGCATCTTCTGGTAGACGCGGACGCAGTTTTCTGCAAAACCACACGATAGGCATGCAAATGGTGCTTTTGGCAGAACGCGCGCGTGGATTTCTACCAAACGACGTGAAAAGCATGCCGATGGTGCTCTTTTTAGCACCCGCACATGGATTTGTGCCAAAACGCGTTTTTAGCATGCACATGCATCTTTTGGTAGACGCGGACGCAGTTTTCTGCAAAACCATACGATATGCATGCAAATGGTGGTTTTGGCAGAACGCGCGTGTAGATTTCTACCAAACGACGTGAAAAGCATGCCGATGCTGCTCTTTTTAGCACCCGCACATGGATTTGTGCCAAAACGCGTTTTAAGCATGCGCATGCATCTTTTGGTAGACGCGGACGCAGTTTTCTGCAAAACCACACGATATGCATGCAAATAATGCTTTTGGCAGAACGCGCGCGTGGATTTCTACCAAACGACGTGAAAAGCATGCCTATGCTGCTCTTTTTAACATCCGCACATGGATTTGTGCCAAAGCGCGTTTTAAGCATGCGCATGCATCTTTTGGTAGACGCGGACGCAGTTTTCTGCAAAACCACACGATATGCATGCAAATGGTGCTTTTGGCAGAACGCGCGTGTGGATTTCTACCAAACGACGTGAAAAGCATGCCGATGCTGCCCTTTTTAGCACCCGCACATGGATTTGTGCCAAAACGCGTTTTAAGCATGCGCATGCATCTTTTGGTAGACGCGGACGCAGTTTTCTGCAAAACCACACGATAGGCATGCAAATGGTGCTTTTGGCAGAACGCGCGTGTGGATTTCTACCAAACGACGTGAAAAGCATGCCGATGCTGCTCTTTTTAGCACCCGCACATGGATTTGTGCCAAAACGCGTTTTAAGCATGCGCATGCATCTTTTGGTAGACGCGGACGCAGTTTTCTGCAAAACCACAAGATATGCATGCAAATGGTGCTTTTGGCAGAACGCGCGCGTGGATTTCTACCAAACGACGTGAAAAGCATGCCGATGCTGCTCTTTTTAACATCCGCACATGGATTTGTGCCAAAACGCGTTTTAAGCATGCGCATGCATCTTTTGGTAGACGCGGACGCAGTTTTTCTGCAAAACCACACGATAGGCATGCAAATGGTGCTTTTGGCAGAACGCGCGCGTGGATTTCTACCAAACGACGTGAAAAGCATGCCGATGCTGCTCTTTTTTGCACCCGCACATGGATTTGTGCCAAAACGCGTTTTTAGCATGCACATGCATCTTTGGTAGACGCGACGCAGTTTTCTGCAAAACCACACGATATGCATGCAAATGGTGCTTTTGGCAGAACGCGCGTGTGGATTTCTACCAAACGACGTGAAAAGCATGCCGATGCTGCTCTTTTTAGCACCCGCACATGGATTTGTGCCAAAACGCGTTTTTAAGCATGCGCATGCATCTTTTGGTAGACGCGGACGCAGTTTTCTGCAAAACCACACGATATGCATGCAAATGGTGCCTTTTGGCAGAACGCGCGCGTGGATTTCTACCAAACGACGTGAAAAGCATGCCGATGCTGCTCTTTTTAACATCCGCACATGGATTTGTGCCAAAGCGCGTTTTAAGCATGCGCATGCATCTTTTGGTAGACGCGGGACGCAGTTTTCTGCAAAACCACACGATATGCATGCAAATGGTGCTTTTGGCAGAACGCGCGCGTGGATTTCTACCAAACGACGTGAAAAGCATGCCGATGCTGCTCTTTTTAACATCCGCACATGGATTTGTGCCAAAACGCGTTTTAAGCATGCGCATGCATCTTTTGGTAGACGCGGACGCAGTTTTTCTGCAAACCACACGATATGCACGCAAATGGTGCTTTGGCAGACGCGCGCGTGGATTTCTACCAAACGACGTGAAAAGCATGCCGATGCTGCTCTTTTTAACATCCGCACATGGATTTGTGCCAAAACGCGTTTTAAGCATGCGCATGCATCTTTTGGTAGACGCGGACGCAGTTTTCTGCAAAACCACACGATATGCATGCAAATGGTGCTTTTGGCAGAACGCGCGCGTGGATTTCTACCAAACGACGTGAAAAGCATGCCGATGCTGCTCTTTTTAGCACCCGCACATGGATTTGTGCCAAAACGCGTTTTTAGCATGCACATGCATCTTTTGGTAGACGCGGACGCAGTTTTCTGCAAAACCACACGATATGCATGCAAATGGTGCTTTTGGCAGAACGCGCGTGTGGATTTCTACCAAACGACGTGAAAAAGCATGCCGATGCTGCTCTTTTTAGCACCCGCACATGGATTTGTGCCAAAACGCGTTTTAAGCATGCGCATGCATCTTTTGGTAGACGCGGACGCAGTTTTCTGCAAAACCACACGATATGCATGCAAATGGTGCTTTTGGCAGAACGCGCGCGTGGATTTCTACCAAACGACGTGAAAAGCATGCCGATGCTGCTCTTTTTAACATCCGCACATGGATTTGTGCCAAAGCGCGTTTTAAGCATGCGCATGCATCTTTTGGTAGACGCGGACGCAGTTTTCTGCAAAACCACACGATATGCATGCAAATGGTGCTTTTGGCAGAACGCGCGCGTGGATTCTACCAAACGACGTGAAAAGCATGCCGATGCTGCTCTTTTTAACATCCGCACATGGATTTGTGCCAAAACGCGTTTTAAGCATGCGCATGCATCTTTTGGTAGACGCGGACGCAGTTTTCTGCAAAACCACACGATAGGCATGCAAATGGTGCTTTTGGCAGAACGCGCGTGTGGATTTCTACCAAACGACGTGAAAAGCATGCCGATGCTGCTCTTTTTAGCACCCGCACATGGATTTGTGCCAAAACGCGTTTTGAAGCATGCGCATGCATCTTTTGGTAGACGCGGACGCAGTTTTCTGCAAAACCACACGATATGCATGCAAATGGTGCTTTTGGCAGAACGCGCGCGTGGATTTCTACCAAACGACGTGAAAAGCATGCCGATGCTGCTCTTTTTAGCACCCGCACATGGATTTGTGCCAAAACGCGTTTTTAGCATGCACATGCATCTTTTGGTAGGCGCGGACGCAGTTTTCTGCAAAACCACACGATATGCATGCAAATGGTGCTTTTGGCAGAACGCGCGTGTGGATTTCTACCAAACGACGTGAAAAGCATGCCGATGCTGCTCTTTTTAACATCCGCACATGGATTTGTGCCAAAACGCGTTTTAAGCATGCGCATGCATCTTTTGGTAGACGCGGACGCAGTTTTCTGCAAAACCACACGATAGGCATGCAAATGGTGCTTTTGGCAGAACGCGCGCGTGGATTTCTACCAAACGACGTGAAAAGCATGCCGATGGTGCTCTTTTTAGCACCCGCACATGGATTTGTGCCAAAACGCGTTTTTAGCATGCACATGCATCTTTTGGTAGACGCGGACGCAGTTTTCTGCAAAACCACACGATATGCATGCAAATGGTGGTTTTGGCAGAACGCGCGTGTGGATTTCTACCAAACGACGTGAAAAGCATGCCGATGCTGCTCTTTTTAGCACCCGCACATGGATTTGTGCCAAAACGCGTTTTAAGCATGCGCATGCATCTTTTGGTAGACGCGGACGCAGTTTTCTGCAAAACCACACGATATGCATGCAAATGGTGCTTTTGGCAGAACGCGCGCGTGGATTTCTACAAACGACGTGAAAAGCATGCCGATGCTGCTCTTTTTAACATCCGCACATGGATTTGTGCCAAAGCGCGTTTTAAGCATGCGCATGCATCTTTTGGTAGACGCGGACGCAGTTTTCTGCAAAACCACACGATAGGCATGCAAATCGTGCTTTTGGCAGAACGCGCGCGCGGATTTCTACCAAACGACGTGAAAAGCATGCCGATGGTGCTCTTTTTGGCACCCGCACATGGATTTGTGCCAAAACGCGTTTTTAGCATGCACATGCATCTTTTGGTAGACGCGGACGCAGTTTTCTGCAAAACCACACGATATGCATGCAAATGGTGGTTTTGGCAGAACGCGCGTGTGGATTTCTACCAAACGACGTGAAAAGCATGCCGATGCTGCTCTTTTTAGCACCCGCACATGGATTTGTGCCAAAACGCGTTTTTAAGCATGCGCATGCATCTTTTGGTAGACGCGGACGCAGTTTTCTGCAAAACCACACGATATGCATGCAAATGGTGCTTTTGGCAGAACGCGCGCGTGGATTTCTACCAAACGACGTGAAAAGCATGCCGATGCTGCTCTTTTTAACATCCGCACATGGATTTGTGCCAAAGCGCGTTTTAAGCATGCGCATGCATCTTTTGGTAGACGCGGACGCAGTTTTCTGCAAAACCACACGATATGCATGCAAATGGTGCTTTTGGCAGAACGCGCGTGTGGATTTCTACCAAACGACGTGAAAAGCATGCCGATGCTGCCCTTTTTAGCACCCGCACATGGATTTGTGCCAAAACGCGTTTTAAGCATGCGCATGCATCTTTTGGTAGACGCGGACGCAGTTTTCTGCAAAACCACACGATATGCATGCAAATGGTGCTTTTGGCAGAACGCGCGCGTGGATTTCTACCAAACGACGTGAAAAGCATGCCGATGCTGCTCTTTTTAACATCCGCACATGGATTTGTGCCAAAGCGCGTTTTAAGCATGCGCATGCATCTTTGGTAGACGCGGACGCAGTTTTCTGCAAAACCACACGATAGGCATGCAAATGGTGCTTTTGCAGAACGCGCGTGTGGATTTCTACCAAACGACGTGAAAAGCATGCCGATGCTGCTCTTTTTAGCACCCGCACATGGATTTGTGCCAAAACGCGTTTTAAGCATGCGCATGCATCTTTTGGTAGACGCGGACGCAGTTTTCTGCAAAACCACAACATATGCATGCAAATGGTGCTTTTGGCAGAACGCGCGCGTGGATTTCTACCAAACGACGTGAAAAGCATGCCGATGCTGCTCTTTTTAACATCCGCACATGGATTTGTGCCAAAACGCGTCTTAAGCATGCGCATGCATCTTTTGGTAGACGCGGACGCAGTTTTCTGCAAAACCACACGATAGGCATGCAAATGGTGCTTTTGGCAGAACGCGCGCGTGGATGTCTACCAAACGACGTGAAAAGCATGCCGATGCTGCTCTTTTTAGCACCCGCACATGGATTTGTGCCAAAACGCGTTTTTAGCATGCACATGCATCTTTTGGTAGACGCGGACGCAGTTTTCTGCAAAACCACACGATATGCATGCAAATGGTGCTTTTGGCAGAACGCGCGTGTGGATTTCTACCAAACGACGTGAAAAGCATGCCTATGCTGCTCTTTTTAGCACCCGCACATGGATTTGTGCCAAAACGCGTTTTAAGCATGCGCATGCATCATTTGGTAGACTCGGACGCAGTTTTCTGCAAAACCACACGATATGCATGCAAATGGTGCTTTTGGCAGAACGCGCGCGTGGATTTCTACAAACGACGTGAAAAGCATGCCGATGCTGCTCTTTTTAACATCCGCACATGGATTTGTGCCAAAGCGCGTTTTAAGCATGCGCATGCATCTTTTGGTAGACGCGGACGCAGTTTTCTGCAAAACCACACGATATGCATGCAAATGGTGCTTTTGGCAGAACGCGCGCGTGGATTTCTACCAAACGACGTGAAAAGCATGCCGATGCTGCTCTTTTTGACATCCGCACATGGATTTGTGCCAAAGCGCGTTTTAAGCATGCGCATGCATCTTTGGTAGACGCGGACGCAGTTTTCTGCAAAACCACACGATAGGCATGCAAATGGTGCTTTTGGCAGAACGCGCGTGTGGATTTCTACCAAACGACGTGAAAAGCATGCCGATGCTGCTCTTTTTAGCACCCGCACATGGATTTGTGCCAAAACGCGTTTTAAGCATGCGCATGCATCTTTTGGTAGACGCGGACGCAGTTTTCTGCAAAACCACACGATATGCATGCAAATGGCGCTTTTGGCAGAACGCGCGCGTGGATTTCTACCAAACGACGTGAAAAGCATGCCGATGCTGCTCTTTTTAACATCCGCACATGGATTTGTGCCAAAACGCGTTTTAAGCATGCGCATGCATCTTTTGGTAGACGCGGACGCAGTTTTCTGCAAAACCACACGATAGGCATGCAAATGGTGCTTTTGGCAGAACGCGCGCGTGGATTTCTACCAAACGACGTGAAAAGCATGCCGATGCTGCTCTTTTTAGCACCCGCACATGGATTTGTGCAAAAACGCGTTTTTAGCATGCACATGCATCTTTTGGTAGACGCGGACGCAGTTTTCTGCAAAACCACACGATATGCATGCAAATGGTGCTTTTGGCAGAACGCGCGTGTGGATTTCTACCAAACGACGTGAAAAGCATGCCGATGCTGCTCTTTTTAGCACCCGCACATGGATTTGTGCCAAAACGCGTTTTAAGCATGCGCATGCATCTTTTGGTAGACGCGGACGCAGTTTTCTGCAAAACCACACGATATGCATGCAAATGGTGCTTTTGGCAGAACGCGCGCGTGGATTTCTACCAAACGACGTGAAAAGCATGCCGATGCTGCTCTTTTTAACATCCGCACATGGATTTGTGCCAAAGCGCGTTTTAAGCATGCGCATGCATCTTTTGGTAGACGCGGACGCAGTTTTCTGCAAAACCACACGATATGCATGCAAATGGTGCTTTTGGCAGAACGCGCGCGTGGATTTCTACCAAACGACGTGAAAAGCATGCCGATGCTGCTCTTTTTAACATCCGCACATGGATTTGTGCCAAAACGCGTTTTAAGCATGCGCATGCATCTTTTGGTAGACGCGGACGCAGTTTTCTGCAAAACCACACGATAGGCATGCAAATGGTGCTTTTGGCAGAACGCGCGTGTGGATTTCTACCAAACGACGTGAAAAGCATGCCGATGCTGCTCTTTTTAGCACCCGCACATGGATTTGTGCCAAAACGCGTTTTAAGCATGCGCATGCATCTTTTGGTAGACGCGGACGCAGTTTTCTGCAAAACCACACGATATGCATGCAAATGGTGGTTTTGGCAGAACGCGCGCGTGGATTTCTACCAAACGACGTGAAAAGCATGCCGATGCTGCTCTTTTTAGCACCCGCACATGGATTTGTGCCAAAACGCGTTTTTAGCATGCACATGCATCTTTTGGTAGACGCGGACGCAGTTTTCTGCAAAACCACACGATATGCATGCAAATGGTGCTTTTGGCAGAACGCGCGTGTGGATTTCTACCAAACGACGTGAAAAGCATGCCGATGCTGCTCTTTTTAACATCCGCACATGGATTTGTGCCAAAACGCGTTTTAAGCATGCGCATGCATCTTTTGGTAGACGCGGACGCAGTTTTCTGCAAAACCACACGATAGGCATGCAAATGGTGCTTTTGGCAGAACGCGCGCGTGGATTTCTACCAAACGACGTGAAAAGCATGCCGATGGTGCTCTTTTTGGCACCCGCACATGGATTTGTGCCAAAACGCGTTTTTAGCATGCACATGCATCTTTTGGTAGACGCGGACGCAGTTTTCTGCAAAACCACACGATATGCATGCAAATGGTGTTTTGGCAGAACGCGCGTGTGGATTTCTACCAAACGACGTGAAAAGCATGCCGATGCTGCTCTTTTTAGCACCCGCACATGGATTTGTGCCAAAACGCGTTTTAAGCATGCGCATGCATCTTTTGGTAGACGCGGACGCAGTTTTCTGCAAAACCACACGATATGCATGCAAATGGTGCTTTTGGCAGAACGCGCGCGTGGATTTCTACCAAACGACGTGAAAAGCATGCCGATGCTGCTCTTTTTAACATCCGCACATGGATTTGTGCCAAAGCGCGTTTTAAGCATGCGCATGCATCTTTTGCTAGACGCGGACGCAGTTTTCTGCAAAACCACACGATATGCATGCAAATGGCGCTTTTGGCAGAACGCGCGCGTGGATTTCTACCAAACGACGTGAAAAGCATGCCGATGCTGCTCTTTTTAACATCCGCACATGGATTTGTGCCAAAACGCGTTTTAAGCATGCGCATGCATCTTTTGGTAGACGCGGACGCAGTTTTCTGCAAAACCACACGATAGGCATGCAAATGGTGCTTTTGGCAGAACGCGCACGTGGATTTCTACCAAACGACGTGAAAAGCATGCCGATGCTGCTCTTTTTAGCACCCGCACATGGATTTGTGCCAAAACGCGTTTTTAGCATGCACATGCATCTTTTGGTAGACGCGGACGCAGTTTTCTGCAAAACCACACGATATGCATGCAAATGGTGCTTTTGGCAGAACGCGCGCGTGGATTTCTACCAAACGACGTGAAAAGCATGCCGATGCTGCTCTTTTTAACATCCGCACATGGATTTGTGCCAAAGCGCGTTTTAAGCATGCGCATGCATCTTTTGGTAGACGCGGACGCAGTTTTCTGCAAAACCACACGATATGCATGCAAATGGTGCTTTTGGCAGAACGCGCGCGTGGATTTCTACCAAACGACGTGAAAAGCATGCCGATGCTGCTCTTTTTAACATCCGCACATGGATTTGTGCCAAAACGCGTTTTAAGCATGCGCATGCATCTTTTGGTAGACGCGGACGCAGTTTTCTGCAAAACCACACGATAGGCATGCAAATGGTGCTTTTGGCAGAAGGCGCGTGTGGATTTCTACCAAACGACGTGAAAAGCATGCCGATGCTGCTCTTTTTAGCACCCGCACATGGATTTGTGCCAAAACGCGTTTTAAGCATGCGCATGCATCTTTTGGTAGACGCGGACGCAGTTTTCTGCAAAACCACACGATATGCATGCAAATGGTGGTTTTGGCAGAACGCGCGCGTGGATTTCTACCAAACGACGTGAAAAGCATGCCGATGCTGCTCTTTTTAGCACCCGCACATGGATTTGTGCCAAAACGCGTTTTTAGCATGCACATGCATCTTTTGGTAGACGCGGACGCAGTTTTCTGCAAAACCACACGATATGCATGCAAATGGTGCTTTTGGCAGAACGCGCGTGTGGATTTCTACCAAACGACGTGAAAAGCATGCCGATGCAGCTCTTTTTAGCACCCGCACATGGATTTGTGCCAAAACGCGTTTTAAGCATGCGCATGCATCTTTTGGTAGACGCGGACGCAGTTTTCTGCAAAACCACACGATATGCATGCAAATGGTGCTTTTCGCAGAACGCGCGCGTGGATTTCTACCAAACGACGTGAAAAGCATGCCGATGCTGCTCTTTTTAGCACCCGCACATGGATTTGTGCCAAAACGCGTTTTAAGCATGCGCATGCATCTTTTGGTAGACGCGGACGCAGTTTTCTGCAAAACCACACGATATGCATGCAAATGGTGCTTTTCGCAGAACGCGCGCGTGGATTTCTACCAAACGACGTGAAAAGCATGCCGATGCTGCTCTTTTTAACATCCGCACATGGATTTGTGCCAAAACGCGTTTTAAGCATGCGCATGCATCTTTTGGTAGACGCGGACGCAGTTTTCTGCAAAACAACACGGTATGCATGCAAATGGTGCTTTTGGCAGAACGCGCGCGTGGATTTCTACCAAACGACGTGAAAAGCATGCCGATGCTGCTCTTTTTAGCACCCGCACATGGATTTGTGCCAAAACGCGTTTTTAGCATGCACATGCATCTTTTGGTAGGCGCGGACGCAGTTTTCTGCAAAACCACACGATATGCATGCAAATGGTGGTTTTGGCAGAACGCGCGTGTGGATTTCTACCAAACGACGTGAAAAGCATGCCGATGCTGCTCTTTTTAGCACCCGCACATGGATTTGTGCCAAAACGCGTTTTAAGCATGCGCATGCATCTTTTGGTAGACGCGGACGCAGTTTTCTGCAAAACCACACGATATGCATGCAAATGGTGCTTTTGGCTGAACGCGCGCGTGGATTTCTACCAAACGACGTGAAAAGCATGCCGATGCTGCTCTTTTTAACATCCGCACATGGATTTGTGCCAAAGCGCGTTTTAAGCATGCGCATGCATCTTTTGGTAGACGCGGACGCAGTTTTCTGCAAAACCACACGATATGCATGCAAATGGTGCTTTTGGCAGAACGCGCGTGTGGATTTCTACCAAACGACGTGAAAAGCATGCCGATGCTGCTCTTTTTAGCACCCGCACATGGATTTGTGCCAAAACGCGTTTTAAGCATGCGCATGCATCTTTTGGTAGACGCGGACGCAGTTTTCTGCAAAACCACACGATATGCATGCAAATGGTGCTTTTGGCAGAACGCGCGCGTGGATTTCTACCAAACGACGTGAAAAGCATGCCGATGCTGCTCTTTTTAACATCCGCACATGGATTTGTGCCAAAGCGCGTTTTAAGCATGCGCACGCATCTTTTGGTAGACGCGGACGCAGTTTTCTGCAAAACCACACGATAGGCATGGAAATGGTGCTTTTGGCAGAACGCGCGTGTGGATTTCTACCAAACGACGTGAAAAGCATGCCGATGCTGCTCTTTTTAGCACCCGCACATGGATTTGTGCCAAAACGCGTTTTAAGCATGCGCATGCATCTTTTGGTAGACGCGGACGCAGTTTTCTGCAAAACCACACGATATGCATGCAAATGGTGCTTTTGGCAGAACGCGCGCGTGGATTTCTACCAAACGACGTGAAAAGCATGCCGATGCTGCTCTTTTTAACATCCGCACATGGATTTGTGCCAAAACGCGTTTTAAGCATGCGCATGCATCTTCTGGTAGACGCGGACGCAGTTTTCTGCAAAACCACACGATAGGCATGCAAATGGTGCTTTTGGCAGAACGCGCGCGTGGATTTCTACCAAACGACGTGAAAAGCATGCCGATGGTGCTCTTTTTAGCACCCGCACATGGATTTGTGCCAAAACGCGTTTTTAGCATGCATATGCATCTTTTGGTAGACGCGGACGCAGTTTTCTGCAAAACCATACGATATGCATGCAAATGGTGGTTTTGGCAGAACGCGCGTGTGGATTTCTACCAAACGACGTGAAAAGCATGCCGATGCTGCTCTTTTTAGCACCCGCACATGGATTTGTGCCAAAACGCGTTTTAAGCATGCGCATGCATCTTTTGGTAGACGCGGACGCAGTTTTCTGCAAAACCACACGATATGCATGCAAATAATGCTTTTGGCAGAACGCGCGCGTGGATTTCTACCAAACGACGTGAAAAGCATGCCTATGCTGCTCTTTTTAACATCCGCACATGGATTTGTGCCAAAGCGCGTTTTAAGCATGCGCATGCATCTTTTGGTAGACGCGGACGCAGTTTTCTGCAAAACCACACGATATGCATGCAAATGGTGCTTTTGGCAGAACGCGCGTGTGGATTTCTACCAAACGACGTGAAAAGCATGCCGATGCTGCCCTTTTTAGCACCCGCACATGGATTTGTGCCAAAACGCGTTTTAAGCATGCGCATGCATCTTTTGGTAGACGCGGACGCAGTTTTCTGCAAAACCACACGATATGCATGCAAATGGTGCTTTTGGCAGAACGCGCGCGTGGATTTCTACCAAACGACGTGAAAAGCATGCCGATGCTGCTCTTTTTAACATCCGCACATGGATTTGTGCCAAAGCGCGTTTTAAGCATGCGCATGCATCTTTTGGTAGATGCGGACGCAGTTTTCTGCAAAACCACACGATAGGCATGCAAATGGTGCTTTTGGCAGAACGCGCGTGTGGATTTCTACCAAACGACGTGAAAAGCATGCCGATGCTGCTCTTTTTAGCACCCGCACATGGATTTGTGCCAAAACGCGTTTTAAGCATGCGCATGCATCTTTTGGTAGACGCGGACGCAGTTTTCTGCAAAACCACAAGATATGCATGCAAATGGTGCTTTTGGCAGAACGCGCGCGTGGATTTCTACCAAACGACGTGAAAAGCATGCCGATGCTGCTCTTTTTAACATCCGCACATGGATTTGTGCCAAAACGCGTTTTAAGCATGCGCATGCATCTTTTGGTAGACGCGGACGCAGTTTTCTGCAAAACCACACGATAGGCATGCAAATGGTGCTTTTGGCAGAACGCGCGCGTGGATTTCTACCAAACGACGTGAAAAGCATGCCGATGCTGCTCTTTTTTGCACCCGCACATGGATTTGTGCCAAAACGCGTTTTTAGCATGCACATGCATCTTTTGGTAGACGCGGACGCAGTTTTCTGCAAAACCACACGATATGCATGCAAATGGTGCTTTTGGCAGAACGCGCGTGTGGATTTCTACCAAACGACGTGAAAAGCATGCCGATGCTGCTCTTTTTAGCACCCGCACATGGATTTGTGCCAAAACGCGTTTTAAGCATGCGCATGCATCTTTTGGTAGACGCGGACGCAGTTTTCTGCAAAACCACACGATATGCATGCAAATGGTGCTTTTGGCAGAACGCGCGCGTGGATTTCTACCAAACGACGTGAAAAGCATGCCGATGCTGCTCTTTTTAACATCCGCACATGGATTTGTGCCAAAGCGCGTTTTAAGCATGCGCATGCATCTTTTGGTAGACGCGGACGCAGTTTTCTGCAAAACCACACGATATGCATGCAAATGGTGCTTTTGGCAGAACGCGCGCGTGGATTTCTACCAAACGACGTGAAAAGCATGCCGATGCTGCTCTTTTTAACATCCGCACATGGATTTGTGCCAAAACGCGTTTTAAGCATGCGCATGCATCTTTTGGTAGACGCGGACGCAGTTTTTTGCAAAACCACACGATATGCACGCAAATGGTGCTTTTGGCAGAACGCGCGCGTGGATTTCTACCAAACGACGTGAAAAGCATGCCGATGCTGCTCTTTTTAACATCCGCACATGGATTTGTGCCAAAACGCGTTTTAAGCATGCGCATGCATCTTTTGGTAGACGCGGACGCAGTTTTCTGCAAAACCACACGATATGCATGCAAATGGTGCTTTTGGCAGAACGCGCGCGTGGATTTCTACCAAACGACGTGAAAAGCATGCCGATGCTGCTCTTTTTAGCACCCGCACATGGATTTGTGCCAAAACGCGTTTTTAGCATGCACATGCATCTTTTGGTAGACGCGGACGCAGTTTTCTGCAAAACCACACGATATGCATGCAAATGGTGCTTTTGGCAGAACGCGCGTGTGGATTTCTACCAAACGACGTGAAAAGCATGCCGATGCTGCTCTTTTTAGCACCCGCACATGGATTTGTGCCAAAACGCGTTTTAAGCATGCGCATGCATCTTTTGGTAGACGCGGACGCAGTTTTCTGCAAAACCACACGATATGCATGCAAATGGTGCTTTTGGCAGAACGCGCGCGTGGATTTCTACCAAACGACGTGAAAAGCATGCCGATGCTGCTCTTTTTAACATCCGCACATGGATTTGTGCCAAAGCGCGTTTTAAGCATGCGCATGCATCTTTTGGTAGACGCGGACGCAGTTTTCTGCAAAACCACACGATATGCATGCAAATGGTGCTTTTGGCAGAACGCGCGCGTGGATTTCTACCAAACGACGTGAAAAGCATGCCGATGCTGCTCTTTTTAACATCCGCACATGGATTTGTGCCAAAACGCGTTTTAAGCATGCGCATGCATCTTTTGGTAGACGCGGACGCAGTTTTCTGCAAAACCACACGATAGGCATGCAAATGGTGCTTTTGGCAGAACGCGCGTGTGGATTTCTACCAAACGACGTGAAAAGCATGCCGATGCTGCTCTTTTTAGCACCCGCACATGGATTTGTGCCAAAACGCGTTTTAAGCATGCGCATGCATCTTTTGGTAGACGCGGACGCAGTTTTCTGCAAAACCACACGATATGCATGCAAATGGTGGTTTTGGCAGAACGCGCGCGTGGATTTCTACCAAACGACGTGAAAAGCATGCCGATGCTGCTCTTTTTAGCACCCGCACATGGATTTGTGCCAAAACGCGTTTTTAGCATGCACATGCATCTTTTGGTAGACGCGGACGCAGTTTTCTGCAAAACCACACGATATGCATGCAAATGGTGCTTTTGGCAGAACGCGCGTGTGGATTTCTACCAAACGACGTGAAAAGCATGCCGATGCAGCTCTTTTTAGCACCCGCACATGGATTTGTGCCAAAACGCGTTTTAAGCATGCGCATGCATCTTTTGGTAGACGCGGACGCAGTTTTCTGCAAAACCACACGATATGCATGCAAATGGTGCTTTTCGCAGAACGCGCGCGTGGATTTCTACCAAACGACGTGAAAAGCATGCCGATGCTGTTCTTTTTAGCACCCGCACATGGATTTGTGCCAAAACGCGTTTTAAGCATGCGCATGCATCTTTTGGTAGACGCGGACGCAGTTTTCTGCAAAACCACAAGATATGCATGCAAATGGTGCTTTTGGCAGAACGCGCGCGTGGATTTCTACCAAACGACGTGAAAAGCATGCCGATGCTGCTCTTTTTAACATCCGCACATGGATTTGTGCCAAAACGCGTTTTAAGCATGCGCATGCATCTTTTGGTAGACGCGGACGCAGTTTTCTGCAAAACCACACGATAGGCATGCAAATGGTGCTTTTGGCAGAACGCGCGCGTGGATTTCTACCAAACGACGTGAAAAGCATGCCGATGCTGCTCTTTTTTGCACCCGCACATGGATTTGTGCCAAAACGCGTTTTTAGCATGCACATGCATCTTTTGGTAGACGCGGACGCAGTTTTCTGCAAAACCACACGATATGCATGCAAATGGTGCTTTTGGCAGAACGCGCGTGTGGATTTCTACCAAACGACGTGAAAAGCATGCCGATGCTGCTCTTTTTAGCACCCGCACATGGATTTGTGCCAAAACGCGTTTTAAGCATGCGCATGCATCTTTTGGTAGACGCGGACGCAGTTTTCTGCAAAACCACACGATATGCATGCAAATGGTGCTTTTGGCAGAACGCGCGCGTGGATTTCTACCAAACGACGTGAAAAGCATGCCGATGCTGCTCTTTTTAACATCCGCACATGGATTTGTGCCAAAGCGCGTTTTAAGCATGCGCATGCATCTTTTGGTAGACGCGGACGCAGTTTTCTGCAAAACCACACGATATGCATGCAAATGGTGCTTTTGGCAGAACGCGCGCGTGGATTTCTACCAAACGACGTGAAAAGCATGCCGATGCTGCTCTTTTTAGCACCCGCACATGGATTTGTGCCAAAACGCGTTTTAAGCATGCGCATGCATCTTCTGGTAGACGCGGACGCAGTTTTCTGCAAAACCACACGATAGGCATGCAAATGGTGCTTTTGGCAGAACGCGCGCGTGGATTTCTACCAAACGACGTGAAAAGCATGCCGATGGTGCTCTTTTTAGCACCCGCACATGGATTTGTGCCAAAACGCGTTTTTAGCATGCACATGCATCTTTTGGTAGACGCGGACGCAGTTTTCTGCAAAACCATACGATATGCATGCAAATGGTGGTTTTGGCAGAACGCGCGTGTGGATTTCTACCAAACGACGTGAAAAGCATGCCGATGCTGCTATTTTTAGCACCCGCACATGGATTTGTGCCAAAACGCGTTTTAAGCATGCGCATGCATCTTTTGGTAGACGCGGACGCAGTTTTCTGCAAAACCACACGATATGCATGCAAATAATGCTTTTGGCAGAACGCGCGCGTGGATTTCTACCAAACGACGTGAAAAGCATGCCGATGCTGCTCTTTTTAACATCCGCACATGGATTTGTGCCAAAGCGCGTTTTAAGCATGCGCATGCATCTTTTGGTAGACGCGGACGCAGTTTTCTGCAAAACCACACGATATGCATGCAAATGGTGCTTTTGGCAGAACGCGCGTGTGGATTTCTACCAAACGACGTGAAAAGCATGCCGATGCTGCCCTTTTTAGCACCCGCACATGGATTTGTGCCAAAACGCGTTTTAAGCATGCGCATGCATCTTTTGGTAGACGCGGACGCAGTTTTCTGCAAAACCACACGATATGCATGCAAATGGTGCTTTTGGCAGAACGCGCGCGTGGATTTCTACCAAACGACGTGAAAAGCATGCCGATGCTGCTCTTTTTAACATCCGCTCATGGATTTGTGCCAAAGCGCGTTTTAAGCATGCGCATGCATCTTTTGGTAGATGCGGACGCAGTTTTCTGCAAAACCACACGATAGGCATGCAAATGGTGCTTTTGGCAGAACGCGCGTGTGGATTTCTACCAAACGACGTGAAAAGCATGCCGATGCTGCTCTTTTTAGCACCCGCACATGGATTTGTGCCAAATCGCGTTTTAAGCATGCGCATGCATCTTTTGGTAGACGCGGACGCAGTTTTCTGCAAAACCACAAGATATGCATGCAAATGGTGCTTTTGGCAGAACGCGCGCGTGGATTTCTACCAAACGACGTGAAAAGCATGCCGATGCTGCTCTTTTTAACATCCGCACATGGATTTGTGCCAAAACGCGTTTTAAGCATGCGCATGCATCTTTTGGTAGACGCGGACGCAGTTTTCTGCAAAACCACACGATAGGCATGCAAATGGTGCTTTTGGCAGAACGCGCGCGTGGATTTCTACCAAACGACGTGAAAAGCATGCCGATGCTGCTCTTTTTTGCACCCGCACATGGATTTGTGCCAAAACGCGTTTTTAGCATGCACATGCATCTTTTGGTAGACGCGGACGCAGTTTTCTGCAAAACCACACGATAGGCATGCAAATGGTGCTTTTGGCAGAACGCGCGTGTGGATTTCTACCAAACGACGTGAAAAGCATGCCGATGCTGCTCTTTTTAGCACCCGCACATGGATTTGTGCCAAAACGCGTTTTTAGCATGCACATGCATCTTTTGGTAGAGGCGGACGCAGTTTTCTGCAAAACCACACGATATGCATGCAAATGGTGCTTTTGGCAGAACGCGCGTGTGGATTTCTACCAAACGACGTGAAAAGCATGCCGATGCTGCTCTTTTTAGCACCCGCACATGGATTTGTGCCAAAACGCGTTTTAAGCATGCGCATGCATCTTTTGGTAGACGCGGACGCAGTTTTCTGCAAAACCACACGATATGCATGCAAATGATGCTTTTGGCAGAACGCGCGTGTGGATTTCTACCAAACGACGTGAAAAGCATGCCGATGCTGCTCTTTTTAGCACCCGCACATGCATTTGTGCCAAAACGCGTTTTAAGCATGCGCATGCATCTTTTGGTAGACGCGGACGCAGTTTTCTGCAAAACCACACGATATGCATGCAAATGGTGCTTTTGGCAGAACGCGCGCGTGGATTTCTACCAAACGACGTGAAAAGCATGCCGATGCTGCTCTTTTTAACATCCGCACATGGATTTGTGCCAAAGCGCGTTTTAAGCATGCGCACGCATCTTTTGGTAGACGCGGACGCAGTTTTCTGCAAAACCACACGATAGGCATGGAAATGGTGCTTTTGGCAGAACGCGCGTGTGGATTTCTACCAAACGACGTGAAAAGCATGCCGATGCTGCTCTTTTTAGCACCCGCACATGGATTTGTGCCAAAACGCGTTTTAAGCATGCGCATGCATCTTCTGGTAGACGCGGACGCAGTTTTCTGCAAAACCACACGATAGGCATGCAAATGGTGCTTTTGGCAGAACGCGCGCGTGGATTTCTACCAAACGACGTGAAAAGCATGCCGATGGTGCTCTTTTTAGCACCCGCACATGGATTTGTGCCAAAACGCGTTTTTAGCATGCACATGCATCTTTTGGTAGACGCGGACGCAGTTTTCTGCAAAACCATACGATATGCATGCAAATGGTGGTTTTGGCAGAACGCGCGTGTGGATTTCTACCAAACGACGTGAAAAGCATGCCGATGCTGCTATTTTTAGCACCCGCACATGGATTTGTGCCAAAACGCGTTTTAAGCATGCGCATGCATCTTTTGGTAGACGCGGACGCAGTTTTCTGCAAAACCACACGATATGCATGCAAATAATGCTTTTGGCAGAACGCGCGCGTGGATTTCTACCAAACGACGTGAAAAGCATGCCGATGCTGCTCTTTTTAACATCCGCACATGGATTTGTGCCAAAGCGCGTTTTAAGCATGCGCATGCATCTTTTGGTAGACGCGGACGCAGTTTTCTGCAAAACCACACGATATGCATGCAAATGGTGCTTTTGGCAGAACGCGCGTGTGGATTTCTACCAAACGACGTGAAAAGCATGCCGATGCTGCCCTTTTTAGCACCCGCACATGGATTTGTGCCAAAACGCGTTTTAAGCATGCGCATGCATCTTTTGGTAGACGCGGACGCAGTTTTCTGCAAAACCACACGATATGCATGCAAATGGTGCTTTTGGCAGAACGCGCGCGTGGATTTCTACCAAACGACGTGAAAAGCATGCCGATGCTGCTCTTTTTAACATCCGCTCATGGATTTGTGCCAAAGCGCGTTTTAAGCATGCGCATGCATCTTTTGGTAGATGCGGACGCAGTTTTCTGCAAAACCACACGATAGGCATGCAAATGGTGCTTTTGGCAGAACGCGCGTGTGGATTTCTACCAAACGACGTGAAAAGCATGCCGATGCTGCTCTTTTTAGCACCCGCACATGGATTTGTGCCAAATCGCGTTTTAAGCATGCGCATGCATCTTTTGGTAGACGCGGACGCAGTTTTCTGCAAAACCACAAGATATGCATGCAAATGGTGCTTTTGGCAGAACGCGCGCGTGGATTTCTACCAAACGACGTGAAAAGCATGCCGATGCTGCTCTTTTTAACATCCGCACATGGATTTGTGCCAAAACGCGTTTTAAGCATGCGCATGCATCTTTTGGTAGACGCGGACGCAGTTTTCTGCAAAACCACACGATAGGCATGCAAATGGTGCTTTTGGCAGAACGCGCGCGTGGATTTCTACCAAACGACGTGAAAAGCATGCCGATGCTGCTCTTTTTTGCACCCGCACATGGATTTGTGCCAAAACGCGTTTTTAGCATGCACATGCATCTTTTGGTAGACGCGGACGCAGTTTTCTGCAAAACCACACGATAGGCATGCAAATGGTGCTTTTGGCAGAACGCGCGTGTGGATTTCTACCAAACGACGTGAAAAGCATGCCGATGCTGCTCTTTTTAGCACCCGCACATGGATTTGTGCCAAAACGCGTTTTTAGCATGCACATGCATCTTTTGGTAGAGGCGGACGCAGTTTTCTGCAAAACCACACGATATGCATGCAAATGGTGCTTTTGGCAGAACGCGCGTGTGGATTTCTACCAAACGACGTGAAAAGCATGCCGATGCTGCTCTTTTTAGCACCCGCACATGGATTTGTGCCAAAACGCGTTTTAAGCATGCGCATGCATCTTTTGGTAGACGCGGACGCAGTTTTCTGCAAAACCACACGATATGCATGCAAATGATGCTTTTGGCAGAACGCGCGCGTGGATTTCTACCAAACGACGTGAAAAGCATACCGATGCTGCTCTTTTTAGCACCCGCACATGGATTTGTGCCAAACGCGTTTTTAGCATGCACATGCATCTTTTGGTAGACGCGGACGCAGTTTTCTGCAAAACCACACGATATGCATGCAAATGGTGCTTTTGGCACAACGCGCGTGTGGATTTCTACCAAACGACGTGAAAAGCATGCCGATGCTGCTCTTTTTAGCACCCGCACATTGATTTGTGCCAAAACGCGTTTTAAGCATGCGCATGCATCTTTTGGTAGACGCGGACGCAGTTTTCTGCAAAACCACACGATATGCATGCAAATGGTGCTTTTGGCAGAACGCGCGCGTGGATTTCTACCAAACGACGTGAAAAGCATGCCGATGCTGCTCTTTTTAGCACCCGCACATGGATTTGTGCCAAAACGCGTTTTTAGCATGCACATGCATCTTTTGGTAGGCGCGGACGCAGTTTTCTGCAAAACCACACGATATGCATGCAAATGGTGCTTTTGGCAGAACGCGCGTGTGGATTTCTACCAAACGACGTGAAAAGCATGCCGATGCTGCTCTTTTTAACATCCGCACATGGATTTGTGCCAAAACGCGTTTTAAGCATCATGCATCTTTTGGTAGACGCGGACGCAGTTTTCTGCAAAACCACACGATATGCATGCAAATGGTGCTTTTGGCAGAACGCGCGCGTGGATTTCTACCAAACGACGTGAAAAGCGTGCCGATGCTGCTCTTTTTAGCACCCGCACATGGATTTGTGCCAAAACGCGTTTTAAGCATGCACATGCATCTTTTGGTAGACGCGGACGCAGTTTTCTGCAAAACCACACGATATGCATGCAAATGGTGCTTTTGGCAGAACGCGCGCGTGGATTTCTACCAAACGACGTAAAAAGCATGCCGATGCTGCTCTTTTTAGCACCCGCACATGGATTCGTGCCAAAACGCGTTTTAAGCATGCACAGGCATCTTTTGGTAGACGCGGACGCAGTTTTCTACAAAACCACACGATATGCATGCAAATGGTGCTTTTGGCAAGAACGCGCGAGTGGATTTCTACCAAACGACGTGAAAAGCATGCCGATGCTGCTCTTTTTAGCACCCGCACATGGATTTGTGCCAAAACGCGTTTTAAGCATGCACATGCATCTTTTGGTAGACGCGGACGCAGTTTTCTGCAAAACCACACGATATGCATGCAAATGGTGCTTTTGGCTAGAACGCGCGCGTGGATTTCTACCAAACGACGTGAAAAGCATGCCGATGCTGCTCTTTTTAGCACCCGCACATGGATTTGTGCCAAAACGCGTTTTAAGCATGCACATGCATCTTTTGGTAGACGCGGAAGCAGCTTTCTGCAAAACCACACGATATACATGCAAATGGTGCTTTTGGCAGAACGGGCGCGTGGATTTCTACCAAACGACGTGAAAAGCATGCCGATGCTGCTCTTTTTAGCACCCGCATATGGATTTGTGCCAAAACGCGTTTTAAGCATGCACATGCATCTTTTGGTAGACGCGGACGCAGTTTTCTGCAAAACCACACGATATGCATGCAAATGGTGCTTTTGGCAGAACGCGCGCGTGGATTTCTACCAAACGACGTGAAAAGCATGCCGATGCTGCTCTTTTTAGCACCCGCACATGGATTTGTGCCAAAACGCGTTTTAAGCATGCACATGCATCTTTTGGTAGACGCGGACGCAGTTTTCTTCAAAACCACACGATATGCATGCAAATTGTGCTTTTGGCAGAACGCGCGCGTGGATTTCTGCCAAACGACGTGAAAAGCATGCCGATGCTGCTCTTTTTAGCACCCGCACATGGATTTGTGCCAAAACTCGTTTTAAGCATGCACATGCATCTTTTGGTAGACGCGGACGCAGTTTTCTGCAAAACCACACGATATGCATGCAAATGGTGCTTTTGGCGGAACGCGCGCGTGGATCTCTACCAAACGACGTGAAAAGCATGCCGATGCTGCTCTTTTTAGCACCCGCACATGGATTTGTGCCAAAACGCGTTTTAAGCATGCACATGCATCTTTTGGTAGACGCGGACGCAGTTTTCTGCAAAACCACACGATATGCATGCAAATGGTGCTTTTGGCAGAACGCGCGCGTGGATTTCTACCAAACGACGTGAAAAGCATGCCGATGTTGCTCTTTTTAGCACCCGCACATGGATTCGTGCCAAAACGCGTTTTAAGCATGCACAGGCATCTTTTGGTAGACGCGGACGCAGTTTTCTACAAAACCACACGATATGCATGCAAATGGTGCTTTTGGCAAGAACGCGCGCGTGGATTTCTACGAAACGACGTGAAAAGCATGCCGATGCTGCTCTTTTTAGCACCCGCTCATGGATTTATGCCAAAACGCGTTTTAAGCATGCACATGCATTTTTGGTAGACGCGGACGCAGTTTTCTGCAAAACCACACGATATGCATGCAAATGGTGCTTTTGGCAGAACGCGCGCGTGGATTTCTACCAAACGACGTGAAAAGCATGCCGATGCTGCCCTTTTTAGCACCCGCACATGGATTTGTGCCAAAACGCGTTTTAAGCATGCACATGCATCTTTTGGTAGACGCGGACGCAGTTTTCTGCAAAACCACACGATATGCATGCAAATGGTGCTTTTGGCAGAACGCGCGCGTGGATTTCTACCAAACGACGTGAAAAGCGTGCCGATGCTGCTCTTTTTAGCACCCGCACATGGATTTGTGCCAAAACGCGTTTTAAGCATGCACATGCATCTTTTGGTAGACGCGGACGCAGTTTTCTGCAAAACCACACGATATGCATGCAAATGGTGCTTTTGGCAGAACGCGCGCGTGGATTTCTACCAAACGACGTGAAAAGCATGCCGATGCTGCTCTTTTTAGCACCCGCACATGGATTCGTGCCAAAACGCGTTTTAAGCATGCACAGGCATCTTTTGGTAGACGCGGACGCAGTTTTCTACAAAACCACACGATATGCATGCAAATGGTGCTTTTGGCAAGAACGCGCGAGTGGATTTCTACCAAACGACGTGAAAAGCATGCCGATGCTGCTCTTTTTAGCACCCGCACATGGATTTGTGCCAAAACGCGTTTTAAGCATGCACATGCATCTTTTGGTAGACGCGGACGCAGTTTTCTGCAAAACCACAGGATATGCATGCAAATGGTGCTTTTGGCAAGAACGCGCGCGTGGATTTCTACCAAACGACGTGAAAAGCATGCCGATGCTGCTCTTTTTAGCACCCGCACATGGATTTGTGCCAAAACGCGTTTTAAGCATGCACATGCATCTTTTGGTAGACACGGAAGCAGCTTTCTGCAAAACCACACGATATGCATGCAAATGGTGCTTTTGGCAGAACGGGCGCGTGGATTTCTACCAAACGACGTGAAAAGCATGCCGATGCTGCTCTTTTTAGCACCCGCATATGGATTTGTGCCAAAACGCGTTTTAAGCATGCACATGCATCTTTTGGTAGACGCGGACGCAGTTTTCTGCAAAACCACACGATATGCATGCAAATGGTGCTTTTGGCAGAACGCGCGCGTGGATTTCTACCAAACGACGTGAAAAGCATGCCGATGCTGCTCTTTTTAGCACTCGCACATGCATTTGTGCCAAAACGCGTTTTAAGCATGCACATGCATCTTTTGGTAGACGCGGACGCAGTTTTCTTCAAAACCACACGATATGCATGCAAATTGTGCTTTTGGCAGAACGCGCGCGTGGATTTCTGCCAAACGACGTGAAAAGCATGCCGATGCTGCTCTTTTTAGCACCCGCACATGTATTTGTGCCAAAACTCGTTTTAAGCATGCACATGCATCTTTTGGTAGACGCGGACGCAGTTTTCTGCAAAACCACACGATATGCATGCAAATGGTGCTTTTGGCGGAACGCGCGAGTGGATCTCTACCAAACGACGTGAAAAGCATGCCGATGCTGCTCTTTTTAGCACCCGCACATGGATTTGTGCCAAAACGCGTTTTAAGCATGCACGTGCATCTTTTGGTAGACGCGGACGCAGTTTTCTGCAAAACCACACGATATGCATGCAAATGGTGCTTTTGGCAAGAACGCGCGCGTGGATTTCTACCAAACGACGTGAAAAGCATGCCGATGCTGCTCTTTTTAGCACCCGCACATGGGTTCGTGCCAAAACGCGTTTTAAGCATGCACATGCATCTTTTGGTAGACGCGGACGCAGTTTTCTGCAAAACCACACGATATGCATGCAAATGGTGCTTTTGGCAAGAACGCGCGCGTGGATTTCTACCAAACGACGTGAAAAGCATGCCTATGCTGCTCTTTTTAGCACCCGCACATGGATTTGTGCCAAAACGCGTTTTAAGCATGCACATGCATCTTTTGGTAGACGCGGACGCAGTTTTCTGCAAAACCACACGATATACATGCAAATGGTGCTTTTGGCAGAACGCGCGCGTGGATTTCTACCAAACGACGTGAAAAGCATGCCGATGCTGCTCTTTTTTGCACCCGCACATGGATTTGTGCCAAAACGCGTTTTAAGCATGCACATGCATCTTTTGGTAGACGCGGACGCAGTTTTCTGCAAAACCACACGATATGCATGCAAATTGTGCTTTTGGCAGAACGCGGGCGTGGATTTCTACCAAACGACGTGAAAAGCATGCCGATGCTGCTCTTTTTTGCACCCGCACATGGATTTGTGCCAAAACGCGTTTTAAGCATGCACATGCATCTTTTGGTAGACGCGGACGCAGTTTTCTGCAAAACCACACGATATGCATGCAAATTGTGCTTTTGGCAGAACGCGCACGTGGATTTCTGCCAAACGACGTGAAAAGCATGCCGATGCTGCTCTTTTTAGCACTCGCACATGCATTTGTGCCAAAACGCGTTTTAAGCATGCACATGCATCTTTTGGTAGACGCGGACGCAGTTTTCTTCAAAACCACACGATATGCATGCAAATTGTGCTTTTGGCAGAACGCGCGCGTGGATTTCTGCCAAACGACGTGAAAAGCATGCCGATGCTGCTCTTTTTAGCACCCGCACATGGATTTGTGCCAAAACTCGTTTTAAGCATGCACATGCATCTTTTGGTAGACGCGGACGCAGTTTTCTGCAAAACCACACGATATGCATGCAAATGGTGCTTTTGGCGGAACGCGCGAGTGGATCTCTACCAAACGACGTGAAAAGCATGCCGATGCTGCTCTTTTTAGCACCCGCACATGGATTTGTGCCAAAACGCGTTTTAAGCATGCACGTGCATCTTTTGGTAGACGCGGACGCAGTTTTCTGCAAAACCACACGATATGCATGCAAATGGTGCTTTTGGCAAGAACGCGCGCGTGGATTTCTACCAAACGACGTGAAAAGCATGCCGATGCTGCTCTTTTTAGCACCCGCACATGGGTTCGTGCCAAAACGCGTTTTAAGCATGCACATGCATCTTTTGGTAGACGCGGACGCAGTTTTCTGCAAAACCACACGATATGCATGCAAATGGTGCTTTTGGCAAGAACGCGCGCGTGGATTTCTACCAAACGACGTGAAAAGCATGCCTATGCTGCTCTTTTTAGCACCCGCACATGGATTTGTGCCAAAACGCGTTTTAAGCATGCACATGCATCTTTTGGTAGACGCGGACGCAGTTTTCTGCAAAACCACACGATATACATGCAAATGGTGCTTTTGGCAGAACGCGCGCGTGGATTTCTACCAAACGACGTGAAAAGCATGCCGATGCTGCTCTTTTTTGCACCCGCACATGGATTTGTGCCAAAACGCGTTTTAAGCATGCACATGCATCTTTTGGTAGACGCGGACGCAGTTTTCTGCAAAACCACACGATATGCATGCAAATTGTGCTTTTGGCAGAACGCGCGCGTGGATTTCTACCAAACGACGTGAAAAGCATGCCGATGCTGCTCTTTTTTGCACCCGCACATGGATTTGTGCCAAAACGCGTTTTAAGCATGCACATGCATCTTTTGGTAGACGCGGACGCAGTTTTCTGCAAAACCACACGATATGCATGCAAATTGTGCTTTTGGCAGAACGCGCACGTGGATTTCTGCCAAACGACGTGAAAAGCATGCCGATGCTGCTCTTTTTAGCACCCGCACATGGATTTGTGCCAAAACTCGTTTTAAGCATGCACATGCATCTTTTGGTAGACGCGGACGCAGTTTTCTGCAAAACCACACGATATGCATGCAAATGGTGCTTTTGGCGGAACGCGCGCGTGGATCTCTACCAAACGACGTGAAAAGCATGCCGATGCTGCTCTTTTTAGCACCCGCACATGGATTTGTGCCAAAACGCGTTTTAAGCATGCACGTGCATCTTTTGGTAGACGCGGACGCAGTTTTCTGCAAAACCACACGATATGCATGCAAATGGTGCTTTTGGCAAGAACGCGCGCGTGGATTTCTACCAAACGACGTGAAAAGCATGCCGATGCTGCTCTTTTTAGCACCCGCACATGGGTTCGTGCCAAAACGCGTTTTAAGCATGCACATGCATCTTTTGGTAGACGCGGACGCAGTTTTCTGCAAAACCACACGATATGCATGCAAATGGTGCTTTTGGCAAGAACGCGCGCGTGGATTTCTACCAAACGACGTGAAAAGCATGCCTATGCTGCTCTTTTTAGCACCCGCACATGGATTTGTGCCAAAGCGCGTTTTAAGCATGCACATGCATCTTTTGGTAGACGCGGACGCAGTTTTCTGCAAAACCACACGATATACATGCAAATGGTGCTTTTGGCAGAACGCGCGCGTGGATTTCTGCCAAACGACGTGAAAAGCATGCCGATGCTGCTCTTTTTGGCACCCGCACATGGATTTGTGCCAAAACGCGTTTTAAGCATGCACATGCATCTTTTGGTAGACGCGGACGCAGTTTTCTGCAAAACCACAGGATATGCATGCAAATGGTGCTTTTGGCAGAACGCGCGCGTGGATTTCTACCAAACGATGTGAAAAGCCTGCCGATGCTGCCCTTTTTAGCACCCGCACATGGATTTGTGCCAAAACGCGTTTTAAGCATGCACATGCATCTTTTGGTAGACGCGGACGCAGTTTTCTGCAAAACCACACGATATGCATGCAAATGGTGCTTTTGGCAGAACGCGCGCGTGGATTTCTACCAAACGACGTGAAAAGCATGCCGATGCTGCTCTTTTTAGCACCCGCACATGGATTTGTGCCAAAACGCGTTTTAAGCATGCACATGCATCTTTTGGTAGACGCGGACGCAGTTTTCTGCAAAACCACACGATATGCATGCAAATGGTGCTTTTGGCAGAACGCGCGCGTGGATTTCTACCAAACGACCTGAAAAGCATGCCGATGCTGCTCTTTTTAGCACCCGCACATGGATTTGTGCCAAAACGCTTTTTAAGCATGCACATGCATCTTTTGGTAGACGCGGACGCAGTTTTCTGCAAAACCACACGATATGCATGCAAACGGTGCTTTTGGCAGAACGCGCGCGTGGATTTCTACCAAACGACGTGAAAAGCATGCCGATGCTGCTCTTTTTAGCACCCGCACATGGATTTGTGCCAAAACGCGTTTTAAGCATGCACATGCATCTTTTGGTAGACGCGGACGCACTTTTCTGCAAAACCACACGATATGCATGCAAATGGTGCTTTTGGCAAGAACGCGCGCGTGGATTTCTACCAAACGACGTGAAAAGCATGCCGATGCTGCTCTTTTTAGCACCCGCACATGGATTTGTGCCAAAACGCGTTTTAAGCATGCACATGCATCTTTTGGTAGACGTGGAAGCAGCTTTCTGCAAAACCACACGATATGCATGCAAATGGTGCTTTTGGCAAGAACGCGCGCGTGGATTTCTACCAAACGACGTGAAAAGCATGCCGATGCTGCTCTTTTTAGCACCCGCACATGGACTTGTGCCAAAACGCGTTTTAAGCATGCACATGCATCTTTTGGTAGATGCGGACGCAGTTTTCTGCAAAACCACACGATATGCATGCAAATGGTGCTTTTGGCAAGAACGCGCGCGTGGATTTCTACCAAACGACGTGCAAAGCATGCCGATGCTGCTCTTTTTAGCACCCGCACATGGATTTGTGCCAAAACGCGTTTTAAGCATGCACATGCATCTTTTGGTAGACGCGGACGCAGTTTTCTGCAAAACCGCACGATATACATGCAAATGGCGCTTTTGGCAGAACGCGCGCGTGGATTTCTACCAAACGACGCGAAAAGCATGCCGATGCTGCTCTTTTTCGCACCCGCACATGGATTTGTGCCTAAACGCGTTTTAAGCATGCACATGCATCTTTTGGTAGACGCGGACGCAGTTTTCTGCAAAACCACACGATATGCATGCAAATGGTGCTTTTGGCAGAACGTGCGCGTGGATTTCTACCAAACGACGTGAAAAGCATGCCGATGCTGCTCTTTTTAGCACCCGCACATGGATTTGTGCCAAAACGCGTTTTAAGCATGCACATGCATCTTTTGGTAGACGCGGACGCAGTTTTCTGCAAAACCACACGATATGCATGCAAATGGTGCTTTTGGCAGAACGCGCGCGTGGATTTCTACCAAACGACGTGAAAAGCATGCCGATGCTGCTCTTTTTAGCACCCGCAGATGGATTCGTGCCAAAACGCGTTTTAAGCATGCACAGGCATCTTTTGGTAGACGCGGACGCAGTTTTCTACAAAACCACACGATATGCATGCAAATGGTGCTTTTGGCAAGAACGCGCGCGTGGATTTCTACCAAACGACGTGAAAAGCATGCCGATGCTGCTCTTTTTAGCACCCGCTCATGGGTTTATGCCAAAACGCGTTTTAAGCATGCACATGCATTTTTGGTAGACGCGGACGCAGTTTTCTGCAAAACCACACGATATGCATGCAAATGGTGCTTTTGGCAGAACGCGCGCGTGGATTTCTACCAAACGACGTGAAAAGCATGCCGATGCTGCCCTTTTTAGCACCCGCACATGGATTTGTGCCAAAACGCGTTTTAAGCATGCACATGCATCTTTTGGTAGACGCGGACGCAGTTTTCTGCAAAACCACACGATATGCATGCAAATGGTGCTTTTGGCAGAACGCGCGCGTGGATTTCTACCAAACGACGTGAAAAGCATGCCGATGCTGCTCTTTTTAGCACCCGCACATGGATTTGTGCCAAAACGCGTTTTAAGCATGCACATGCATCTTTTGGTAGACGCGGACGCAGTTTTCTGCAAAACCACACGATATGCATGCAAATTGTGCTTTTGGCAGAACGCGCGCGTGGATTCCTACCAAACGACGTGAAAAGCATGCCGATGCTGCTCTTTTTAGCACCCGCACATGGATTCGTGCGAAAACGCGTTTTAAGCATGCACATGCATCTTTTGGTAGACGCGGACGCAGTTTTCTGCAAAACCACACGATATGCATGCAAATGGTGCTTTTGGCAAGAACGCGCGCGTGGATTTCTACCAAACGACGTGCAAAGCATGCCGATGCTGCTCTTTTTAGCACCCGCACATGGATTTGTGCCAAAACGCGTTTTAAGCATGCACATGCATCTTTTGGTAGACGCGGACGCAGTTTTCTGCAAAACCACACGATATGCATGCAAATGGTGCTTTTGGCAGAACGCGCGCGTGGATTTCTACCAAACGACGTGAAAAGCCTGCCGATGCTGCCCTTTTTAGCACCCGCACATGGATTTGTGCCAAAACGCGTTTTAAGCATGCACATGCATCTTTTGGTAGACGCGGACGCAGTTTTCTGCAAAACCACACGATATGCATGCAAATGGTGCTTTTGGCAGAACGCGCGCGTGGATTTCTACCAAACGACGTGAAAAGCATGCCGATGCTGCTCTTTTTAGCACCCGCACATGGATTTGTGCCAAAACGCGTTTTAAGCATGCACATGCATCTTTTGGTAGACGCGGACGCAGTTTTCTGCAAAACCACACGATATGCATGCAAATGGTGCTTTTGGCAGAACGCGCGCGTGGATTTCTACCAAACGACCTGAAAAGCATGCCGATGCTGCTCTTTTTAGCACCCGCACATGGGTTCGTGCCAAAACGCGTTTTAAGCATGCACATGCATCTTTTGGTAGACGCGGACGCAGTTTTCTGCAAAACCACACGATATGCATGCAAATGGTGCTTTTGGCAAGAACGCGCGCGTGGATTTCTACCAAACGACGTGAAAAGCATGCCTATGCTGCTCTTTTTAGCACCCGCACATGGATTTGTGCCAAAACGCGTTTTAAGCATGCACATGCATCTTTTGGTAGACGCGGACGCAGTTTTCTGCAAAACCACACGATATACATGCAAATGGTGCTTTTGGCAGAACGCGCGCGTGGATTTCTACCAAACGACGTGAAAAGCATGCCGATGCTGCTCTTTTTTGCACCCGCACATGGATTTGTGCCAAAACGCGTTTTAAGCATGCACATGCATCTTTTGGTAGACGCGGACGCAGTTTTCTGCAAAACCACACGATATGCATGCAAATGGTGCTTTTGGCAGAACGCGCGCGTGGATTTCTACCAAACGACGTGAAAAGCCTGCCGATGCTGCCCTTTTTAGCACCCGCACATGGATTTGTGCCAAAACGCGTTTTAAGCATGCACATGCATCTTTTGGTAGACGCGGACGCAGTTTTCTGCAAAACCACACGATATGCATGCAAATGGTGCTTTTGGCAGAACGCGCGCGTGGATTTCTACCAAACGACGTCAAAAGCATGCCGATGCTGCTCTTTTTAGCACCCGCACATGGATTTGTGCCAAAACGCGTTTTAAGCATGCACATGCATCTTTTGGTAGACGCGGACGCAGTTTTCTGCAAAACCACACGATATGCATGCAAATGGTGCTTTTGGCAGAACGCGCGCGTGGATTTCTACCAAACGACCTGAAAAGCATGCCGATGCTGCTCTTTTTAGCACCCGCACATGGATTTGTGCCAAAACGCTTTTTAAGCATGCACATGCATCTTTTGGTAGACGCGGACGCAGTTTTCTGCAAAACCACACGATATGCATGCAAACGGTGCTTTTGGCAGAACGCGCGCGTGGATTTCTACCAAACGACGTGAAAAGCATGCCGATGCTGCTCTTTTTAGCACCCGCACATGGATTTGTGCCAAAACGCGTTTTAAGCATGCACATGCATCTTTTGGTAGACGCGGACGCAGTTTTCTGCAAAACCACACGATATGCATGCAAATGGTGCTTTTGGCAAGAACGCGCGCGTGGATTTCTACCAAACGACGTGAAAAGCATGCCGATGCTGCTCTTTTTAGCACCCGCACATGGATTTGTGCCAAAACGCGTTTTAAGCATGCACATGCATCTTTTGGTAGACGTGGAAGCAGCTTTCTGCAAAACCACACGATATGCATGCAAATGGTGCTTTTGGCAAGAACGTGCGCGTGGATTTCTACCAAACGACGTGAAAAGCATGCCGATGCTGCTCTTTTTAGCACCCGCACATGGATTTGTGCCAAAACGCGTTTTAAGCATGCACATGCATCTTTTGGTAGACGCGGACGCAGTTTTCTGCAAAACCACACGATATGCATGCAAATGGTGCTTTTGGCAGAACGCGCGCGTGGATTTCTACCAAACGACGTGAAAAGCATGCCGATGCTGCTCTTTTTAGCACCCGCAGATGGATTCGTGCCAAAACGCGTTTTAAGCATGCACCGGCATCTTTTGGTAGACGCGGACGCAGTTTTCTACAAAACCACACGATATGCATGCAAATGGTGCTTTTGGCAAGAACGCGCGCGTGGATTTCTACCAAACGACGTGAAAAGCATGCCGATGCTGCTCTTTTTAGCACCCGCTCATGGATTTATGCCAAAACGCGTTTTAAGCATGCACATGCATTTTTGGTAGACGCGGACGCAGTTTTCTGCAAAACCACACGATATGCATGCAAATGGTGCTTTTGGCAGAACGCGCGCGTGGATTTCTACCAAACGACGTGAAAAGCATGCCGATGCTGCCCTTTTTAGCACCCGCACATGGATTTGTGCCAAAACGCGTTTTAAGCATGCACATGCATCTTTTGGTAGACGCGGACGCAGTTTTCTGCAAAACCACACGATATGCATGCAAATGGTGCTTTTGGCAGAACGCGCGCGTGGATTTCTACCAAACGACGTGAAAAGCATGCCGATGCTGCTCTTTTTAGCACCCGCACATGGATTTGTGCCAAAACGCGTTTTAAGCATGCACATGCATCTTTTGGTAGACGCGGACGCAGTTTTCTGCAAAACCACACGATATGCATGCAAATTGTGCTTTTGGCAGAACGCGCGCGTGGATTCCTACCAAACGACGTGAAAAGCATGCCGATGCTGCTCTTTTTAGCACCCGCACATGGATTCGTGCGAAAACGCGTTTTAAGCATGCACATGCATCTTTTGGTAGACGCGGACGCAGTTTTCTGCAAAACCACACGATATGCATGCAAATGGTGCTTTTGGCAAGAACGCGCGCGTGGATTTCTACCAAACGACGTGCAAAGCATGCCGATGCTGCTCTTTTTAGCACCCGCACATGGATTTGTGCCAAAACGCGTTTTAAGCATGCACATGCATCTTTTGGTAGACGCGGACGCAGTTTTCTGCAAAACCACACGATATACATGCAAATGGCGCTTTTGGCAGAACGCGCGCGTGGATTTCTACCAAACGACGTGAAAAGCATGCCGATGCTGCTCTTTTTAGCACCCGCACACGGATTCGTGCCAAAACGCGTTTTAAGCATGCACATGCATCTTTTGGTAGACGCGGACGCAGTTTTCTGCAAAACCACACGATATGCATGCAAATGGTGCTTTTGGCAAGAACGCGCGCGTGGATTTCTACCAAACGACGTGCAAAGCATGCCGATGCTGCTCTTTTTAGCACACGCACATGGATTTGTGCCAAAACGCGTTTTAAGCATGCACATGCATCTTTTGGTAGACTCGGACGCAGTTTTCTGCAAAACCACACGATATACATGCAAATGGCGCTTTTGGCAGAACGCGCGCGTGGATTTCTACCAAACGACGTGAAAAGCATGCCGATGCTGCTCTTTTTCGCACCCGCACATGGATTTGTGCCAAAACGCGTTTTAAGCATGAGCATGCATCTTTTGGTAGACGCGGACGCAGTTTTCTGCAAAACCACACGATATGCATGCAAATGGTGCTTTTGGCAGAACGCGCGCGTGGATTTCTACCAAACGACGTGAAAAGCATGCCGATGCTGCTCTTTTTAGCACCCGCACATGGATTTGTGCCAAAACGTGTTTTAAGCATGCACATGCATCTTTTGGTAGACGCGGACGCAGTTTTCTGCAAAACCACACGATATGCATGCAAATGGTGCTTTTGGCAGAACGCGCGCGTGGATTTCTACCAAACGACGTGAAAAGCATGCCGATGCTGCTCTTTTTAGCACCCGCACATGGATTCGTGCCAAAACGCGTTTTAAGCATGCACAGGCATCTTTTGGTAGACGCGGACGCAGTTTTCTACAAAACCACACGATATGCATGCAAATGGTGCTTTTGGCAAAAACGCGCGCGTGGATTTCTACCAAACGACGTGAAAAGCATGCCGATGCTGCTCTTTTCAGCACCCGCTCATGGATTTATGCCAAAACGCGTTTTAAGCATGCACATGCATCTTTTAGTAGACGCGGACGCAGTTTTCTGCAAAACCACACGATATGCATGCAAATGGTGCTTTTGGCAGAACGCGCGCGTGGATTTCTACCAAACGACGTGAAAAGCATGCCGATGCTGCTCTTTTTAGCACCCGCACATGGATTTGTGCCAAAACGCGTTTTAAGCATGCACATGCATCTTTTGGTAGACGCGGACGCAGTTTTCTGCAAAACCACACGATATGCATGCAAATTGTGCTTTTGGCAGAACGCGCGCGTGGATTCCTACCAAACGACGTGAAAAGCATGCCGATGCTGCTCTTTTTAGCACCCGCACATGGATTTGTGCCAAAACGCGTTTTAAGCATGCACATGCATCTTTTGGTAGACGCGGACGCAGTTTTCTGCAAAACCACACGATATGCATGCAAATGGTGCTTTTGGCGGAACGCGCGCGTGGATTTCTACCAAACCACGTGAAAAGCATGCCGATGCTGCTATTTTTAGCACCCGCACATGGATTAGTGCCAAAACGCGTTTTAAGCATGCACGTGCTTCTTTTGGTAGACGCGGACGCAGTTTTCTGCAAAACCACACGATATGCATGCAAATGGTGCTTTTGGCAGAACGCGCGCGTGGATTTCTACCAAACGACGTGAAAAGCATGCCGATGCTGCTCTTTTTAGCACCCGCACATGGATTTGTGCCAAAACGCGTTTTAAGCATGCACATGCATCTTTTGGTAGACGCGGACGCAGTTTTCTGCAAAACCACACGATATGCATGCAAATGGTGCTTTTGGCAAGAACGCGCGCGTGGATTTCTACCAAACGACGTGAAAAGCATGCCGATGCTGCTCTTTTTAGCACCCGCACATGGATTTGTGCCAAAACGCGTTTTAAGCATGCACATGCATCTTTTGGTAGACGCGGACGCAGTTTTCTGCAAAACCACACGATATGCATGCAAATGGTGCTTTTGGCAGAACGCGCGCGTGGATTTCTACCAAACGACGTGAAAAGCATGCCGATGCTGCTCTTTTTAGCACCCGCACACGGATTTCTGCCAAAACGCGTTTTAAGCATGCACATGCATCTTTTGGTAGACGCGGACGCAGTTTTCTGCAAAACCACACCATATGCAAGCAAATGGTGCTTTTGGCAGAACGCGCGCGTGGATTGCTACCAAACGACGCGAAAAGCATGCCGATGCTGCTCTTTTTAGCACCCGCACATGGATTTGTGCCAAAACGTGTTTTAAGCATGCACATGCATCTTTTGGTAGACGCGGATGCAGTTTTCTGCAAAACCACACGATATGCATGCAAATGGTGCTTTTGGCAGAACGCGCGCGTGGATTTCTACCAAACGACGTGAAAAGCATGCCGATGCTGCTCTTTTTAGCACCCGCACATGGATTTCTGCCAAAACGCGTTTTAAGCATGCACATGCATCTTTTGGTAGACGCGGACGCAGTTTTCTGCAAAACCACACGATATGCATGCAAATGGTGCTTTTGGCAGAACGCGCGCGTGGATTGCTACCAAACGACGTGAAAAGCATGCCGATGCTGCTCTTTTTAGCACCCGCACATGGATTCGTGCCAAAACGCGTTTTAAGCATGCACATGCATCTTTTGGTAGACGCGAACGCAGTTTTCTGCAAAACCACACGATATGCATGCAAATGGTGCTTTTGGCAAGAACGCGCGCGTGGATTTCTACCAAACGACGTGAAAAGCATGCCGATGCTGCTCTTTTTAGCACCCGCACATGGATTTGTGCCAAAACACGTTTTAAGCATGCACATGCATCTTTTGGTAGACGCGGACGCAGTTTTCTGCAAAACCACACGATATGCACGCAAATGGTGCTTTTGGCAGAACGCGCGCGTGGATTTCTACCAAACGACGTGAAAAGCATGCCGATGCTGCTCTTTTTAGCACCCGCACATGGATTTGTGCCAAAACGTGTTTTAAGCATGCACATGCATCTTTTGGTAGACGCGGATGCAAAACCACACGATATGCATGCAAATGGTGCTTTTGGCAGAACGGAAGCGTGGATTTCTACCAAATGACGTAAAAAGCATGCCGATGCTGCTCTTTTTAGCACCCGCACATGGATTTGTGCGAAAACGCGTTTTAAGCATGCACATGCATCTTTTGGTAGACGCGGACGCAGTTTTCTGCAAAACCACACGATATGCATGCAAATGGTGCTTTTGGCAGAACGCGCGCGTGGATTTCTACCAAACGACGTGAAAAGCATGCCGATGCTGCTCTTTTTAGCACCCGCACAGGGATTTGTGCCAAAACACGTTTTAAGCATGCACATGCATCTTTTGGTGGACGCGGACGCAGTTTTCTGCAAAACCACACGATATGCATGCAAATGGTGCTTTTGGCAAGAACGCGCGCGTGGATTTCTACCAAACGACGGGAAAAGCATGCCGATGCTGCTCTTTTTAGCACCCGCACATGGATTTGTGCCAAAACACGTTTTAAGCATGCACATGCATCTTTTGGTAGACGCGGACACAGTTTTCTGCAAAACCACACGGTCTGCATCAAATGGTGCTTTGTGGCAGAACGCGCGCGTGGATTTCTACCAAACGACGTGAAAAGCATGCCGATGCTGCTCTTTTTAGCACCCGTACATGGATTTGTGCCAAAACGAGTTTTAAGCATGCACATGCATCTTTTGGTAGACGCGGACGCAGTTTTCTACAAAACCACACGATATGCATGCAAATGGTGCTTTTGGCAGAACGCGCGCGTGGATTTCTACCAAACGACGTGAAAAGCATGCCGATGCTGCTCTTTTTAGCACCCGGACATGGATTTGTGCCAAAACGCGTTTTAAGCATGAACATGCATCTTTTGGTAGACGCGGACGCAGTTTTCTGCAAAACCACACGATATGCACGCAAATGGTGATTTTGGCAGAACGCGCGCGTGGATTTCTACCAAACGACGTGAAAAGCATGCCGATGCTGCTCTTTTTAGCACCCGCACATGGATTTGTGCCAAAACGCGTTTTAAGCATGCACATGCATCTTTTGGTAGACGCGGACGCAGTTTTCTGCAAAAGCACACGATATGCATGCAAATGGTGCTTTTGGCAAGAACGCGTGCGTGGATTTCTACCAAACGACGTGAAAAGCATGCCGATGCTGCTCTTTTTAGCACCCGCACATGGATTTGTGCCAAAACGCGTTTTAAGCATGCACATGCATCTTTTGGTAGACGCGGACGCAGTTTTCTGCAAAACCACATGATATGCATGCAAATGGTGCTTTTGGCAGAACGCACGCGTGGATTTCTACCAAACGACGTGAAAAGCATGCCGATGCTGCTCTTTTTAGCACCCGCACATAGATTTGTGCCAAAACGCGTTTTAAGCATGCACATGCATGTTTTGGTAGACGCGGACGCAGTTTTCTGCAAAACCACACGATATGCATGCAAATGGTGCTTTTGGCAGAACGCGCGCGTGGATTTCTACCAAACGACGTGAAAAGCATGCCGATGCTGCTCTTTTTAGCACCCGCACATGGATTTGTGCCAAAACGCGTTTTAAGCATGCACATGCATCTTTTGGTAGACGCGGACGCAGTTTTCTGCAAAACCACACGATATGCATGCAAATGGTGCTTTTGGCAGAACGCGCGCGTGGATTTCTACCAAACGACGTGAAAAGCATGCCGATGCTGCTCTTTTTAGCACCCGCACACGGATTTCTGCCAAAACGCGTTTTAAGCATGCACATGCATCTTTTGGTAGACGCGGACGCAGTTTTCTGCAAAACCACACGATATGCAAGCAAATGGTGCTTTTGGCAGAACGCGCGCGTGGATTGCTACCAAACGACGCGAAAAGCATGCCGATGCTGCTCTTTTTAGCACCCGCACATGGATTTGTGCCAAAAACGTGTTTTAAGCATGCACATGCATCTTTTGGTAGACGCGGATGCAGTTTTCTGCAAAACCACACGATATGCATGCAAATGGTGCTTTTGGCAGAACGCGCGCGTGGATTTCTACCAAACGACGTGAAAAGCATGCCGATGCTGCTCTTTTTAGCACCCGCACATGGATTTCTGCCAAAACGCGTTTTAAGCATGCACATGCATCTTTTGGTAGACGCGGACGCAGTTTTCTGCAAAACCACACGATATGCATGCAAATGGTGCTTTTGGCAGAACGCGCGCGTGGATTGCTACCAAACGACGTGAAAAGCATGCCGATGCTGCTCTTTTTAGCACCCGCACATGGATTCGTGCCAAAACGCGTTTTAAGCATGCACATGCATCTTTTGGTAGACGCGAACGCAGTTTTCTGCAAAACCACACGATATGCATGCAAATGGTGCTTTTGGCAAGAACGCGCGCGTGGATTTCTACCAAACGACGTGAAAAGCATGCCGATGCTGCTCTTTTTAGCACCCGCACATGGATTTGTGCCAAAACACGTTTTAAGCATGCACATGCATCTTTTGGTAGACGCGGACGCAGTTTTCTGCAAAACCACACGATATGCACGCAAATGGTGCTTTTGGCAGAACGCGCGCGTGGATTTCTACCAAACGACGTGAAAAGCATGCCGATGCTGCTCTTTTTAGCACCCGCACATGGATTTGTGCCAAAACGTGTTTTAAGCATGCACATGCATCTTTTGGTAGACGCGGATGCAGTTTTCTGCAAAACCACACGATATGCATGCAAATGGTGCTTTTGGCAGAACGGAAGCGTGGATTTCTACCAAATGACGTAAAAAGCATGCCGATGCTGCTCTTTTTAGCACCCGCACATGGATTTGTGCCAAAACGCGTTTTAAGCATGCACATGCATCTTTTGGTAGACGCGGACGCAGTTTTCTGCAAAACCACACGATATGCATGCAAATGGTGCTTTTGGCAGAACGCGCGCGTGGATTTCTACCAAACGACGTGAAAAGCATGCCGATGCTGCTCTTTTTAGCACCCGCACATGGATTTCTGCCAAAACGCGTTTTAAGCATGCACATGCACCTTTTGGTAGACGCGGACGCAGTTTTCTGCAAAACCACACGATATGCATGCAAATGGTGCTTTTGGCAGAAACGCGCGCGTGGATTTCTACCAAACGACGTGAAAAGCATGCCGATGCTGCTCTTTTTAGCACCCGCACAGGGATTTGTGCCAAAACACGTTTTAAGCATGCACATGCATCTTTTGGTGGACGCGGACGCAGTTTTCTGCAAAACCACACGATATGCATGCAAATGGTGCTTTTGGCAAGAACGCGCGCGTGGATTTCTACCAAACGACGGGAAAAGCATGCCGATGCTGCTCTTTTTAGCACCCGCACATGGATTTGTGCCAAAACGCGTTTTAAGCATGCACATGCATCTTTTGGTAGACGCGGACACAGTTTTCTGCAAAACCACACGATCTGCATCAAATGGTGCTTTGTGGCAGAACGCGCGCGTGATTTCTACCAAACGACGTGAAAAGCATGCCGATGCTGCTCTTTTTAGCACCCGTACATGGATTTGTGCCAAAACGAGTTTTAAGCATGCACATGCATCTTTTCGTAGACGCGGACGCAGTTTTCTGCAAAACCACACGATATGCATGCAAATGGTGCTTTTGGCAGAACGCGCGCGTGGATTTCTACCAAACGACGTGAAAAGCATGCCGATGCTGCTCTTTTTAGCACCCGGACATGGATTTGTGCCAAAACGCGTTTTAAGCATGAACATGCATCTTTTGGTAGACGCGGACGCAGTTTTCTGCAAAACCACACGATATGCACGCAAATGGTGATTTTGGCAGAACGCGCGCGTGGATTTCTACCAAACGACGTGAAAAGCATGCCGATGCTGCTCTTTTTAGCACCCGCACATGGATTTCTTCCAAAACGCGTTTTAAGCATGCACATGCACCTTTTGGTAGACGCGGACGCAGTTTTCTGCAAAACCACACGATATGCATGCAAATGGTGCTTTTGGCAGAACGCGCGCGTGGATTTCTACCAAACGACGTGAAAAGCATGCCGATGCTGCTCTTTTTAGCACCCGCACAGGGATTTGTGCCAAAACACGTTTTAAGCATGCACATGCATCTTTTGGTGGACGCGGACGCAGTTTTCTGCAAAACCACACGATATGCATGCAAATGGTGCTTTTGGCAAGAACGCGCGCGTGGATTTCTACCAAACGACGGGAAAAGCATGCCGATGCTGCTCTTTTAGCACCCGCACATAGATTTGTGCCAAAACGCGTTTTAAGCATGCACATGCATGTTTTGGTAGACGCGGACGCAGTTTTCTGCAAAACCACACGATATGCATGCAAATGGTGCTTTTGGCAGAACGCGCGCGTGGATTTCTACCCAACGACGTGAAAAGCATGCCGATGCTGCTCTTTTTAGCACCCGCACATGGATTTGTGCCAAAACGCGTTTTAAGCATGCACATGCATCTTTTGGTAGACGCGGACGTAGTTTTCTGCAAAACCACACGATATGCATGCAAATGGTGCTTTTGGCAAGAACGCGCGCGTGGATTTCTACCAAACGACGTGAAAAGCATGCCGATGCTGCTCTTTTTAGCACCCGCACATGGATTTGTGCCAAAACGCGTTTTAAGCATGCACATGCATCTTTTGGTAGACGCGGACGCAGTTTTCTGCAAAACCACACGATATGCACGCAAATGGTGCTTTTGGCAAGAACGCGCGCGTGGATTTCTACCAAACGACGTGAAAAGCATGCCGATGCTGCTCTTTTTAGCACCCGCACATGGATTTGTGCCAAAACGCGTTTTAAGCATGCACATGCATCTTTTGGTAGACGCGGACGCAGTTTTCTGCAAAACCACACGATCTGCATCAAATGGTGCTTTTTGGCAGAACGCGCGCGTGGATTTCTACCAAACGACGTGAAAAGCATGCCGATGCTGCTCTTTTTAGCACCCGCACATGGATTTGTGCCAAAACGCGTTTTAAGCATTCACATGCATCTTTTGGTAGACGCGGACGCAGTTTTCTGCAAAACCACACGATATGCATGCAAATGGTGCTTTTGGCAGAACGCGCGCGTGGATTTCTACCAAACGACGTGAAAAGCATGCCGATGCTGCTCTTTTTAGCACCCGCACATGGATTTGTGCCAAAACGCGTTTTAAGCATGAACATGCATCTTTTGGTAGACGCGGACGCAGTTTTCTGCAAAACCACACGATATGCACGCAAATTGTGCTTTTGGCAGAACGCGCGCGTGGATTTCTACCAAACGACGTGAAAAAGCATGCCGATGCTGCTCTTTTTAGCACCCGCACATGGATTTGTGCCAAAACTCGTTTAAGCATGCACATGCATCTTTTGTAGACGCGGACGCAGTTTTCTGCAAAACCACACGATATGCATGCAAATGGTGCTTTTGGCAAGAACGCGCGCGTGGAGTTCTACCAAACGACGTGAAAAGCATGCCGATGCTGCTCTTTTTAGCACCCGCACATGGATTTGTGCCAAAACGCGTTTTAAAGCATGCACATGCATCTTTTGGTAGACGCGGACGCAGTTTTCTGCAAAACCACACGATATGCATGCAAATGGTGCTTTTGGCAGAACGCACGCGTGGATTTCTACCAAACGACGTGAAAAGCATGCCGATGCTGCTCTTTTTAGCACCCGCAGATGGATTTGTGCCAAAACGCGTTTTAAGCATGCACATGCATCTTTTGGTAGACGCGGACGCAGTTTTCTGCAAAACCACACGATATGCATGCAAATGGTGCTTTTGGCAGAACGCGCGCGTGGATTTCTACCAAACGACGTGAAAAGCATGCCGATGCTGCTCTTTTTAGCACCCACACATGGATTTGTGCCAAAACGCGTTTTAAGCATGCACATGCATCTTTTGGGTAGACGCGGACGCAGTTTTCTGCAAAACCACACGATACGCATGCAAATGGTGCTTTTGGCAAGAACGCGCGTGTGGATTTCTACCAAACGACGTGAAAAGCATGCCGATGCTGCTCTTTTTAGCACCCGCACATGGATTTGTGCCAAAACGCGTTTTAAGCATGCACATGCATCTTTTGGTAGACGCGGACGCAATTTTCTGCAAAACGCACGATACGCTTGCAAATGGTGCTTTTGGCAAGAACGCGCGTGTGGATTTCTATCAAACGACGTGAAAAAGCATGCCGATGCTGCTCTTTTTAGCACCCGCACATGGATTTGTGCCAAAACGCGTTTTAAGCATGCACATGCATCTTTTGGTAGACGCGGATCGCAGTTTCTCTGCCACAACCACACGATATGCAAGCAAGGAGTCTTTTGGCAGAACGCTCGCGTGGATTTCTACCAAACGACGTGAAAAGCATGCCGATGCTGCTCTTTTTAGCACCCGCAGATGGATTTGTGCCAATACGCGTTTTAAAGCATGCACATGCATCTTTGGTAGACGCGGACGCAGTTTTCTGCAAAACCACACGATATGCATGCAAATGGTGCTTTTGGCAGAACGCGCGCGTGGATTTCTACCAAACGACGTGAAAAGCATGCCGATGCTGCTCTTTTTAGCACCCACACATGGATTTGTGCCAAAACGCGTTTTAAGCATGCACATGCATCTTTTGGTAGACGCGACGCAGTTTTCTGCAAAACCACACGATACGCATGCAAAATGGTGCTTTTGGCAAGAACGCGCGTGTGGATTTCTACCAAACGACGTGAAAAGCATGCCGATGCTGCTCTTTTTAGCACCCGCACATGAGTTTGTGCCAAAACGCGTTTTAAGCATGCACATGCATCTTTTGGTAGACGCGACGCAATTTTCTGCAAAAACCACACGATACGCATGCAAATGGTGCTTTTGGCAAGAACGCGCGTGTGGATTTCTACCAAACGACGTGAAAAGCATGCCGATGCTGCTCTTTTTAGCACCCGCACATGGATTTGTGCCAAAACGCGTTTTAAGCATGCACATGCATCTTTTGGTAGACGCGGACGCAGTTTTGTGCAAAACCACACGATATGCATGCAAATGGTGGTTTTGGCAGAACGCGCGCGTGGATTTCTACCAAACGACGTGAAAAGCATGCCGATGCTGCTCATTTTAGCACCCGCACAGGGATTTGTGCCAAAACGCGTTTAAGCATGCCCATGCATCTTTTGGTAGACGCGGACGCAGTTTTCTGCAAAACCACACGATATGCATGCAAATGGTGCTTTTGGCAAGAACACGCGCGTGGATTTCTACCAAACGACGTGAAAAGCATGCCGATGCTGCTCTTTTAGCACCCGCACATGGATTTGTGCCAAAACGCGTTTAAGCATGCACATGCATCTTTTGGTAGACGCCGACGCAGTTTCTCTGCAAAACCACACGATCTGTCAGCAAATGGTGCTTTTGGCAGAACGCAGCGCGTGGATTTCTACCAAACGACGTGAAAAGCATGCCGATGCTGCTCTTTTTAGCACCACGCACATGGATTTGTGCCAAAACGCGTTTTAAGCATTCACATGCATCTTTTGGTAGACGCGGACGCAGTTTTCTGGCAAACCCACACGATATGCATGCAAATGGTGCTTTTGGCAGAACGCTCGCGTGGATTTCTACCAAACGACGTGAAAAGCATGCCGATGCTGCTCTTTTTAGCACCCGCACATGGATTTGTGCCAAAACGCGTTTTAAAGCATGAACATGCATCTTTCGGTAGACGCGGACGCAGTTTCTGCAAAACCACACGATATGCACGCAAATGGTGCTTTTGGCAGAACGCGCGCGTGGATTTCTACCAAACGACGTGAAAAGCATCCGATGCTGCTCTTTTTAGCACCCGCACATGGATTTGTGCCAAAACTCGTTTTAAGCATGCACATGTATCTTTGGTAGACGCGGACGCAGTTTTCTGCAAAACCACACGATATGCCATCGCCAAATGGTGCTTTTGGCAAGAACCGTCGCGTGGATTTCTACCAAACGACGTGAAAAGCATGCCGATGCTGCTCTTTTACGCACCCGACATGGATTTGTGCCAAAACGCGTTTTAAGCATGCATATGCATCTTTTGGTAGACGCGGACGCAGTTTTCTGCAAAACACACGATATGCATGCAAATGGTGCTTTTGGCAGAACGCACGCGTGGATTTCTACCAAACGACGTGAAAAGCATGCCGATGCTGCTCTTTTTAGCACCCCGCACATGGATTTGTGCCAAAACGCGTTTTAAGCATGCACATGCATCTTTTGGTAGACGCGGACGCAGTTTTCTGCAAAACCACACGACATGCATGCAAATGGTGCTTTTGGCAGAACGCGCGCGTGGATTTCTACCAAACGACGTGAAAAGCATGCCGATGCTGCTCTTTTTAGCACCCGCACATGGATTTGTGCCAAAACGCGTTTTAAGCATGCACATGCATCTTTTGGTAGACGCGGACGCAGTTTTCTGCAAAACCACACGATATGCATGCAAATGGTGCTTTTGGCAGAACGCGCGCGTGGATTTCTACCAAACGACGTGAAAAGCATGCCGATGCTGCTCTTTTTAGCACCCGCACATGGATTTGTGCCAAAACGCGTTTTAAGCATGCACATGCATCTTTTGGTAGACGCGGACGCAGTTTTCTGCAAAACCACACGATATGCATGCAAATGGTGCTTTTGGCAGAACGCGCGCGTGGATTTCTACCAAACGACGTGAAAAGCATGCCGATGCTGCTCTTTTAGCACCCGCACATGGATTTGGTGCCAAAACGCGTTTTAAGCATGCACATGCATCTTTTGGTAGACGCGGACGCAGTTTTCTGCAAAACCACACGATATGCATGCAAATGGTGCTTTTGGCAGAACGCGCGCGTGGATTTCTACCAAGCGACGTGAAAAGCATGCCGATGCTGCTCTTTTTAGCACCCGCCACATGGATTTGTGCCAAAACGCGTTTTAAGCATGCACATGCATCTTTTGGTAGACCGGGACGCAGTTTTCTGCAAAACCACACGATACGCATGCAAAAGGTGCTTTTGGCAAGAACGCGCGTGTGGATTTCTACCAAACGACGTGAAAAGCATGCCGATGCTGCTCTTTTTAGCACCCGCACATGGATTTGTGCCAAAACGCGTTTTAAGCATGCACATGCATCTTTTGGTAGACGCGGACGCAGTTTTGTGCAAAACCACACGATATGCATGCAAATGGTGCTTTTGGCAGAACGCGCGCGTGGATTTCTACCAAACGACGTGAAAAGCATGCCGATGCTGCTCTTTTTAGCACCCCGCACATGGATTTGTGCCAAAACGCGTTTTAAGCATGCACGATGCATCTTTTGGTAGACGCAGACGCAGTTTTCTGCAATACCACACGATATGCATGCAAATGGTGCTTTGGCAGAGCGCGCGCGTGGATTGCTACCAAACGACGTGAAAAGCATGCCGATGCTGCTCTTTTTAGCACCGCACATGGATTTGTGCCAAAACGCGTTTTAAGCATGCACATGCATCTTTTGGTAGACGTGGACGCAGTTTTCTGCAAAACCACACGATATGCATGCAAATCGTGCTTTTGGCAGAACGGCGCGCGTGGGATTTCTACCAAATGACGTGAAAAGCATGCCGATGCTGCTCTTTTTAGCACCCGTACATGGATTTGTGCCAAAACGCGTTTTAAGCATGCACATGCATCTTTTGGTAGACGCGGACGCAGTTTTCTGCAAAACCACACGATATGCATGCAAATGGTGCTTTTGGCAGAACGCGCGCGTGGATTTCTACCAAACGACGTGAAAAGCATGCCGATGCTGCTCTTTTTAGCACCCGCACATGGATTTGTGCCAAAATGCGTTTTAAGCATGCACATGCATCTTTTTGTAGACGCGGACGCAGTTTTCTGCAAAACCACACGATATGCATGCAATGGTGCTTTTGGCAGAACGCGCGCGTGGATTTCTACCAAACGGACGTGAAAAGCATGCCGATGCTGCTCATTTTAGCACCCGCACAGGGATTTGTGCCAAAACGCGTTTAAGCATGCACATGCATCTTTTGGTAGACGCGGACGCAGTTTTCTGCAAAACCACACGATATGCATGCAAATGGTGCTTTTGGCAAGAACGCGCGCGTGGATTTCTACCAAACGAAGTGAAAAGCATGCCGATGCTGCTCTTTTTTAGCACCCGCACATGGATTTGTGCCAAAACGCGTTTTAAGCATGCACATGCATCTTTTGGTAGACGCGGACGCAGTTTTCTGCAAAACCACACGATATGCATGCAAATGTGCTTTTGGCAGAACGCACGCGTGGATTTCTACCAAACGACGTGAAAAGCATGCCGATGCTGCTCTTTTTAGCACCCGCAGATGGATTTGTGCCAAAACGCGTTTTAAGCATGCACATGCATCTTTTGGTAGACGCGGACGCAGTTTTCTGCAAAACCACATGACATGCATGCAAATGGTGCTTTTGGCAGAACGCGCGCGTGGATTTCTACCAAACGACGTGAAAAGCATGCCGATGCTGCTCATTTTAGCACCCGCACAGGGATTTGTGCCAAAACGCGTTTTAAGCATGCACATGCATCTTTTGGTAGACGCGGACGCAGTTTTCTGCAAAACCACACGATATGCATGCAAATGGTGCTTTTGGCAAGAACGCGCGCGTGGATTTCTACCAAACGACGTGAAAAGCATGCCGATGCTGCTCTTTTTAGCACCCGCACATGGATTTGTGCCAAAACGCGTTTTAAGCATGCACATGCATCTTTTGGTAGACGCGGACGCAGTTTTCTGCAAAACCACACGATATGCATGCAAATGGTGCTTTTGGCAGAACGCACGCGTGGATTTCTACCAAACGACGTGAAAAGCATGCCGATGCTGCTCTTTTTAGCACCCGCAGATGGATTTGTGCCAAAACGCGTTTTAAGCATGCACATGCATCTTTTGGTAGACGCGACGCAGTTTTCTGCAAAACCACACGACATGCATGCAAATGGTGCTTTTGGCAGAACGCGCGCGTGGATTTCTACCAAACGACGTGAAAAGCATGCCGATGCTGCTCTTTTTAGCACCCGCACATGGATTTGTGCCAAAACGCGTTTTAAGCATGCACATGCATCTTTTGGTAGACGCGGACGCAGTTTTCTGCAAAACCACACGATATGCATGCAAATGGTGCTTTTGGCAGAACGCGCGCGTGGATTTCTACCAAACGACGTGAAAAGCATGCCGATGCTGCTCTTTTTAGCACCCGCACATGGATTTGTGCCAAAACGCGTTTTAAGCATGCACATGCATCTTTTGGTAGACGCGGACGCAGTTTTCTGCAAAACCACACGATATGCATGCAAATGGTGCTTTTGGCAGAACGCGCGGCGTGGATTTCTACCAAACGACGTGAAAGACATGCCGATGCTGCTCTTTTTAGCACACGCACATGGATTTGTGCCAAAACGCGTTTTAAGCATGCACATGCATCTTTTGGTAGACGCGGACGCAGTTTTCTGCAAAACCACACGATATGCATGCAAATGGTGCTTTTGGCAGAACGCGCGCGTGGATTTCTACCAAGCGACGTGAAAAGCATGCCGATGCTGCTCTTTTTAGCACCCCGACATGGATTTGTGCCAAAACGCGTTTTAAGCATGCACATGCATCTTTTGGTAGACGCGGACGCAGTTTTCTGCAAAACCACACGATAACGCATGCAAAAGGTGCTTTTTGGCAAGAACGCGCGTGTGGATTTCTACCAAACGACGTGAAAAGCATGCCGATGCTGCTCTTTTTAGCACCCGCACATGGATTTGTGCCAAAACGCGTTTTAAGCATGCTCATGCATCTTTTGGTAGACGCGGACGCAGTTTGTGCAAAACCACACGATATGCATGCAAATGGAGCTTTTGCAGAACGCGCGCGTGGATTTCTACCAAACGACGTGAAAAGCATGCCGATGCTGCTCTTTTAGCACCCGCACATGGATTTGTGCCAAAACGCGTTTTAAGCATGCAAATGCCATCTTTTGGTAGACGCGGACGCAGTTTTCTGCAATACCACACGATATGCATGCAAATGGTGCTTTTGGCAGAAGCGCGCGCGTGGATTGCTACCAAACGACGTGAAAAGCATGCCGATGCTGCTCTTTTTAGCACCCGCACATGGATTTGTGCCAAAACGCGTTTTAAGCATGCACATGCATCTTTGGTAGACGTGGACGCAGTTTTCTGCAAAACCACACGATATGCATGCAAATCGTGCTTTTGGCAGAACGCGCGCGTGGATTTCTACCAAATGACGTGAAAAGCATGCCGATGCTGCTCTTTTTAGCACCCGTACATGGATTTGTGCCAAAACGCGTTTTAAGCATGCGCATGCATCTTTTGGTAGACGCGGACGCAGTTTTCTGCAAAACCACACGATATGCATGCAAATGGTGCTTTTGGCAGAACGCGCGCGTGGATTTCTACCAAACGACGTGAAAAGCATGCCGATGCTGCTCTTTTTAGCACCCGCACATGGATTTGTGCCAAAACGCGTTTTAAGCATGCACATGCATCTTTTTGTAGACGCGGACGCAGTTTTCTGCAAAACCACACGATATGCATGCAAATGTGCTTTTGGCAGAACGCGCGCGTGGATTTCTACCAAACGACGTGAAAAGCATGCCGATGCTGCTCATTTTAGCACCCGCACAGGGATTTGTGCCAAAACGCGTTTAAGCATGCACATGCATCTTTTGGTAGACGCGGACGCAGTTTTCTGCAAAACCACACGATATGCATCAAATGGTGCTTTTGGCAGAACGCGCGCGTGGATTTCCACCAAACGACGTGAAAAGCATGCCGATGCTGCTCTTTTAGCACCCGCACATGGACTTGTGCCAAAACGCGTTTTAAGCACTGCACATGCATCTTTTGGTAGACGCGGACGCAGTTTTCTGCAAAACCACACGATAAGCATGCAAATGGTGCTTTTTGGCAGAACGCGCGCGTGGATTTCTACCAAACGACGTGAAAAGCATGCCGATGCTGCTCTTTTAGCACCCGCACATGATTTGTGCCAAAACGCGTTTTAAGCATGCACATGCATCTTTTGGTAGACGCGGACGCAGTTTCTGCAAAACCACACGATATGCACGCAAATGGTGCTTTTGGCACAACGCCGCGCGTGGATTTACTACCAAACGACGTGCAAAGCATGTCGATGCTGCTCTTTTTAGCACCCGCACGTGGATTTGTGCCAAAACGCGTTTTAAGCATGCACATGCATCTTTTGGTAGACGCGGACGCAGTTTTCTGCAAAACCACACGATATGCATGCAAATGGTGCTTTTGGCAAGAACGCGCGCGTGGATTTCTACCAAACGACGTGAAAAGCATGCCGATGCTGCTCTTTCTAGCACCCGCACATGGATTTGTGCCAAAACGCGTTTTAAGCATGCACATGCATCTTTTTGGTAGACGCGGACGCAGTTTTCTGCAAAACCACACGATATGCATGCAAATGGTGCTTTTGGCAGAACGCGCGCGTGGATTTTCTACCAAATGACGTGAAAAGCATGCCGATGCTGCTCTTTTTAGCACCCGCACATGGATTTGTGCCAAAACGTGTTTTGAGCATGCACATGCATCTTTTGGTAGACGCGGACGCAGTTTTCTGCAAAACCACACGATATGCATGCAAATGGTGCTTTTGGCAGAACGCACACGTGGATTTCTACCAAACAACGTGAAAAGCATGCCGATGCTGCTCTTTTTAGCACCCGCACATGGATTTGTGCCAAAACGCGTTTTAAGCATGCACATGCATCTTTTGTAGGCGCGGCGCAGTTTTCTGCAAAACCACACAATATGCATGCAAATGGTGCTTTTGGCAAGAACGCGCGCGTGGATTTCTACAAACGACGTGAAAAGCATGCCAATGCTGCTCTTTTTAGCACCCGCACATGGATTTGTGCCAAAACGCGTTTTAAGCATGCACATGCATCTTTTGGTAGGCGCGGACGCAGTTTTCTGCAAAACCACACGATATGCATGCAAATGGTGCTTTTGGCAAGAAAGCACGCGTGGATTTCTACCAAACGACGTGAAAAGCATGCCGATGCTGCTCTTTTTAGCACCCGCACATGGATTTGTGCCAAAACGCGTTTAAGCATGCACATGCATCTTTTGGTAGACGCGGACGCAGATTTCTGCAATACCACACGATATGCATGCAAATGGTGCTTTTGGCAGAACGCGCGCGTGGATTTCTACCAAACGACGTGAAAAGCATGCCGATGCTGCTCTTTTTAGCACCCGCACATCGATTTGTGCCAAAACGCGTTTTAAGCTTGCACATGCATCGTTTGGTAGACGCGGACGCAGTTTTCTGCAAAACCACACGATATGCATGCAAATGGTGCTTTTTGGCAGAACGCGCGCGTGGATTTCTACCAAACGACGTGAAAAGCATGCCGATGCTGCTCTTTTTAGCACCGCCACATGGATTTGTGCCAAAACGCGTTTTAAGCATCCACATGCTTCTTTTGGTAGACGCGGACGCAGTTTTCTGCAAAATCACACGATATGCATGCAAATGGTGCTTTTGGCAGAACGCGCGCGTGGATTTCTACCAAACGACGTGAAAAGCATGCCGATGCTGCTCTTTTAGCACCCGCACATGGATTTGTGCCAAAACGCGTTTTAAGCTTGCACATGCATCGTTTGGTAGACGCGGACGCAGTTTTCTGCAAAACCACACGATATGCATGAAAATGGTGCGTTTGGCAGAACGCGCGCGTGTATTTCTACCAAACGACGTGAAAAGCATGCCGATGCTGCTCTTTTTAGCACCCGCACATGGATTTGTGCCAAAACGCGTTTTAAGCATGCATATGCATCTTTTGTAGAGCGGACGCAGTTTTCTGCAAAACCACACGATATGCATGCAAATGGTGCTTTTGGCAAGAACGCGCGCGTGGATTTCTACCAAACGACGTGAAAAGCATGCCGATGCTGCTCTTTTTAGGACCCGTACATGGATTTGTGCCAAAACGCGTTTTAAGCATGCACATGCATCTTTTGGTAGACGCGGACGCAGTTTTCTGCAACCCCACGCTATGCATGCAAATGGTGCTTTTGGCAGAACGCGCGCGTGGATTTCTACCAAACGACGTGAAAAGCATGCCGATGCTGCTCATTTTAGCACCCGCACAGGGATTTGTGCCAAAACGCGTTTAAGCATGCACATGCATCTTTGGTAGACGCGGACGCAGTTTTCTGCAAACCACACGATATGCAGGCAAATGGTGCTTTTGGCAAGAACGCGCGCGTGGATTTCTACCAAACGACGTGAAAAGCATGCCGATGCTGCTCTTTTAGCACCCGCACATGGATTTGTGCCAAAACGCGTTTTAAGCATGCGACATGCATCTTTTGGTAGACGCGGACGCAGTTTTCTGCAAAACCACACGATATGCATCAAATGGTGCTTTTGGCACAACGCGCGCGTGGATTTCCACCAAACGACGTGAAAAGCATGCCGATGCTGCTCTTTTTAGCACCCGCACATGGATTTGTGCCAAAACGCGTTTTAAGCATGCACATGCATCTTTTGGTAGGCGCGGACGCAGTTTTCTGCAAAACCACACGATATGCATGCAAATGGTGCTTTTGGCAAGAACGCGCGCGTGGATTTCTACCAAACGATGTGAAAAGCATGCCGATGCTGCTCTTTTTAGGACCCGTACATGGATTTGTGCCAAAACGCGTTTTAAGCATGCACATGTATCTTTTGGTAGACGCGGACGCAGTTTTCTGCAAAACTACACGATATGCATGCAAATGGTGCTTTTGGCAGAACACGCGCGTGGATTTCTACCAAACGACGTGAAAAGCATGCCGATGCTGCTGCTTTTTAGCACCCGCACATGGATTTGTGCCAAAACGCGTTTTAAGCATGCACAAGCATCTTTTGGTAGACGCGGACGCAGTTTTCTGCAAAACCACACGATATGCATGCAAATGGTGCTTTTGGCAGAACGCGCGCGTGGATTTCTACCAAACGACGTGAAAAGCATGCCGATGCTTGCTCTTTTTAGCACCCGCACATGGATTTGTGCCAAAACGCGTTTTAAGCATGCACATGCATCTTTTGGTAGACGCGGACGCAGTTTTCTGCAAAACCACACGATATGCATGCAAATGGTGCTTTTGGCAGAACGCGCGCGTGGATTTCTACCAAACGACGTGAAAAGCATGCGCGATGCTGCTCTTTTTAGCACCCGCACATGGATTTGTGCCAAAACGCGTTTTAAGCATGCACATGCATCTTTTGGTAGACGCGGACGCAGTTTTCTGCAAAACCACACGATATGCATGCAAATGGTGCTTTTGGCAGAACGCGCGCGTGGATTTCTACCAAACGACGTGAAAAGCATGCCGATGCTTCTCTTTTTAGTACCCGCACATGGATTTGTGCCAAAACGCGTTTAAGCATGCACATGCATCTTTTGGTAGACGCGGACGCAGTTTTCTGCAAAACCACACGATACGCATGCAAATGGTGCTTTTGGCAGAACGCGCGCGTGGATTTCTACCAAACGACGTGAAAAGCATGCCGATGCTGCTCTTTTTAGCACCCGCACATGGATTTGTGCCAAAACGCGTTTTAAGCATGCACATGCATCTTTGGTAGACGCGGACGCAGTTTTCTGCAAAACCACACGATATGCATGCAAATGGTGCTTTTGGCAAAACGCGGCCGTGGATTTCTACCCAACGACGTGAAAGCATGCGATGCTGCTCTTTTTAGCACTCGCACATGGATTTGTGCCAAAACGCGTTTTAAGCATGCACATGCATCTTTTGGTAGAACGCGGACGCAGTTTTCTGCAAAACCACACGATATGCATGCAAATGGTGCTTTTGGCAGAACGCGCGCATGGATTTCTACCAAACGACGTGAAAAGCATGCCGATGCTGCACTTTTTAGCACCCGAAGATGGATTTGTACCAAAACGCGTTTTAAGCATGCACATGCATCTTTTGGTAGACGCGGACGCAGTTTTCTGCAAAACCACACGATATGCATGCAAATGGTGCTTTTGGCAGAACGCGCGCGTGGATTTCTACCAAACGACGTGAAAAGCATGCCGATGCTGCTCTTTTTAGCACCCGCACATGGATTTGTGCCAAAACGCGTTTTAAAGCATGCACATGCATCTTTTGGTAGACGCGGACGCAGTTTTCTGCAAAACCACACGATATGCATGCAAATGGTGCTTTTGGCAGAACGCGCGCGTGGATTTCTACCAAACGACGTGCAAAAGCATGCCGATGCTGCTCTTTTAGCACCCGCACATAGATTTGTGCCAAACGCGTTTTAAGCATGCACATGCATCTTTTGGTAGACGCGGACGCAGTTTTCTGCAAAACCACACGATATGCAGTGCAAATGGTGCTTTGGCAGAACGCGCGCGTGATTTCTACCAAACGACGTGAAAAGCATGCCGATGCTGCTCTTTTTAGCATCCGCACATGGATTTGTGCCAAAACGCGTTTTAAGGCATGCTCATGCATCTTTTGGTAGACGCGGACGCAGTTTTCTGCAAACCACACGATATGCATGCAAATGGTGCTTTTGCAGAACGCGCGCGTGGATTTCTACCAAACGACGTGAAAAGCATGCCGATGCTGCTCTTTTTAGCAACCGCACATGGATTTGTGCCAAAACGCGTTTTAAGCATGCACATGCATCTTTTGGTAGACGCGGACGCAGTTTTCTGCAAAACCACACGATATGCATGCAAATGGTGCTTTTGGCAGAAACGCGCAGCGTGGATTTCTACCAAACGACGTGAAAAGCATGCCGATGCTGCTCTTTTTAGCACCCGCACATGGATTTGTAGCCAAAACGCGTTTTAAGCATGCACATGCATCTTTTGGTAGACGCGTGACGCAGTTTTCTGCAAAACCACACGATATGCATGCAAATGGTGCTTTGGCAGAACGCGCGCGTAGGATTTCTACCAAACGACGTGAAAAGCATAGCCGATGCTGCTCTTTTTAGCACCGCACATGGATTTGTGCCAAAACGCGTTTTAAGCATGCACATGCATCTTTTGGTAGACGCGGACGCAGTTTCTGCAAAACCACACGATATGCATGCAAATGTGCTTTTGGCAGAACGCGCGCGTCGATTTCTACCAAACGACGTGAAAAGCATGCCGATGCTGCTCTTTTTAGCACCCGCACATCGATTTTGTGCCAAAACGCGTTTTAAGCATGCACATGCATCTTTTGGTAGACGCGGACGCAGTTTTCTGCAAAACCACACGATATGCATGCAAATGGTGCTTTTGGCAGAACGCGCGCGTGGATTTCTACCAAACGACGTGAAAAGCATGCCGATGCTGCTCTTTTTAGCACCCGCACAACATGATTTGTGCCAAAACGCGTTTTAAGCATGCACATGCATCTTTTGGTAGACGCGGACGCAGTTTTCTGCAAAACCACACGATATGCATGCAAATGGTGCTTTTGGCAGAACGCGCGCGTGGATTTCTACCAAACGACGTGAAAAGCATGCCGATGCTGCTCTTTTTAGCACCCGCAGATGGATTTGTGCCAAAACGCGTTTTAAGCATGCACATGCATCTTTTGGTAGACGCGGACGCAGTTTTCTGCAAAACCACACGCTATGCATGCAAAGTGTGCTTTTGGCAGAACGCGCGCGTGGATTTCTACCAAACGACGTGAAACTGCCGATGCTGCTCATTTTAGCACCCGCACAGGGATTGTGCCAAAACGCGTTTTAAGCATGCACATGCATCTTTTGGTAGACGCGGACGCAGTTTTCTGCAAAACCACACGATATGCATGCAAATGGTGCTTTTGCAAGAACGCGCGCTGGATTTTCTACCAAACGACGTGAAAAGCATGCCGATGCTGCTCTTTTTAGCACCCGCACGATGGATTTGTGCACAAAACGCGTTTTAAGCATGCACATGCATCTTTTGGTAGACGCGGACGCAGTTTTCTGCAAAACCACACGATATGCATGCAAATGGTGCTTTTGGCAGAACGCGCAGCGTGGATTTCTACCAAACGACGTGAAAAGCATGCCGATGCTGCTCTTTTTAGCACCCGCAATGGATTTGTGCCAAAACGCGTTTAAGCATGCACATGCATCTTTTGGTAGACGCGGACGCAGTTTTCTCAAAACCACACGATCATGCATGCAAATGGTGCTTTTGGCAGAACGCGCGCGTGGATTTCTACCAAACGACGTGAAAAGCATGCCGATGCTGCTCTTTTTAGCACCCGCACATGGATTTGTGCCAAAACGCGTTTTAAGCATGCACATGCATCTTTTGGTAGACGCGGACGCAGTTTTCTGCAAAACCACACGATATGCATGCAAATGGTGCTTTTGGCAGAACGCGCGCGTGGATTTCTACCAAACGACGTGAAAAGCATGCCGATGCTGCTCTTTTTTAGCACCCGCACATGGATTTGTGCAAAACGCGTTTTAAGCATGCACATGCATCTTTTGGTAGACGCGGACGCAGTTTTCTGCAAAACCACACGATATGCATGCAAATGGTGCTTTTGGGCAGAACGCGCCGCGTGGATTTCTACCAAACGACGTGAAAAGCATGCCGATGCTGCTCTTTTTAGCACCCGCACATGGATTTGTGCCAAAACGCGTTTTAAGCATGCACATGCATCTTTTGGTAGACGCGGACGCAGTTTTCTGCAAAACCACACGATATGCATGCAAATGGTGCTTTTGGCAGAACGCGCGCGTGGATTTCTACCAAACGACGTGAAAAGCATGCCGATGCTGCTCTTTTTAGCACCCGCACATGGATTTGGTGCCACAAACGCGTTTTAAGCATGCACATGCATCTTTTGGTAGACGCGGACGCAGTTTTCTGCAAAACCACACGATATCGCATGCAAATGGTGCTTTTGGCAAGAACGGCGCGAGTGGATTTCTACCAAACGACGTGAAAAGCATGCCGATGCTGCTCTTTTTAGCACCCGCACATGGATTTGTGCCAAAACGCGTTTTAAGCATGCACATGCATCTTTTGGTAGACGCGGACGCAGTTTTGTGCAAAACCACACGATATGCATGCAAATGGTCGCTTTTGGCAGAAGCGCGCGCGTGGATTTCTACCAAACGACGTGAAAAGCATGCCGATGCTGCTCTTTTTAGCACCCGCACATGGATTTGTGCCAAAACGCGTTTTAAGCATGCACATGCATCTTTTGGTAGACGCGGACGCAGTTTTCTGCAATACCACACGATATGCATGCAAATGGTGCTTTTGGCAGACGCGCGCGTGGATTTCTACCAAACGACGTGAAAAGCATGCCGATGCTGCTCTTTTTAGCACCCGCACATGGATTTGTGCCAAAACGCGTTTTAAGCATGCACATGCATCTTTTGGTCAGACGGGACGCAGTTTTCTGCAAAACCACACGATATGCATGCAAATCGGTGCTTTTGGCAGAACGCGCGCGTGGATTTCTACCAAAGACGTGAAAAGCATGCCGATGCTGCTCTTTTTAGCACCCGACATGGATTTGTGCCAAAACGCGTTTTAAGCATGCACATGCATCTTTTGTAGACGCGGACGCAGTTTTCTGCAAAACCACACGATATGCATGCAAATGGTGCTTTTGGCAGAACGCGCGCGTGGATTTCTACCAAACGACGTGAAAAGCATGCCGATGCTGCTCTTTTAGCACCCGCACATGGATTTGTGCCAAAACGCGTTTTAAGCATGCACATGCATCTTTTTGGTAGACGCGGACGCAGTTTTCTGCAAAACCACACGATATGCATGCAAATGTGCTTTTGGCAGAACGCCGCTGCGTGGATTTCTACCAAACGACGTGAAAGCATGCCGATGCTGCTCATTTTAGCACCCGCACATGGATTTGTGCCAAAACGCGTTTTAAGCATGCACATGCATCTTTTTGTAGACGCGGACGCAGTTTTCTGCAAAACCACACGATATGCATTCAAATGGTGCTTTTGGCAGAACGCGCGCGTGGATTTCCACCAAACGACGTGAAAAGCATGCCGATGCTGCTCTTTTTAGCACCCGCACATGATTTGTGCCAAAACGCGTTTTAAAGCATGCACATGCATCTTTTGTAGACGCGGACGCAGTTTTCTGCAAAACCACACGATATGCATACAAATGGTGCTTTTGGCAGAACGCGCGCGTGGGATTTCTACCAAACGACGTGAAAAGCATGCCGATGCTGCTCTTTTTAGCACCCGCACATGGATTTGTGCCAAAACGCGTTTTAAGCATGCACATGCATCTTTTGGTAGACGCGGACGCAGTTTTCTGCAAAACCACACGATATGCATGCAAATGGTGCTTTTGGCAGAACGCGCGCGTGGATTTCTACCAAACGACGTGAAAAGCATGCCGATGCTGCTCTTTTTAGCACCCGCACATGGATTTGTGCCAAAAGCGTTTTAAGCATGCACATGCATCGTTTTGTATGCGTAGAGCGCGGAGCAGTTTTCTGACAGAACCACACGATATGCATGCAAATGGTGCTTTTGGCAGAACGCGCGCGTGGATTTCTACCAAACGACGTGAAAAGCATGCCGATGCTGCTCTTTTTAGCACCCGCACATGGATTTGTGCCAAAAGGCGTCTGTTAAGCATGCACATGCATCTTTTGGTAGACGCGGACGCAGTTTTCTGACAAAACCACACGATATGCAAGCAAATGGTGCTTTTGGCAGAACGCGCGCGTGGGTTTCTACCAAACGACGTGAAAAGCATGCCGATGCTGCTCTTTTTAGCACCCGCACATGGATTTGTGCCAAAACGGCGTTTTAAGCATGCACATGCATCTTTGGTAGACGCGGACGCAGTTTTCTGCAGAACCACACGATATGCATGCAAATGGTGCTTTGGCAGAACGCGCGCGTGGATTTCTACCAAAACGACGTGAAATGCATGCCGATGCCTGCTCTTTTTTAGCACCCGCACATGGATTTGTGCCAAAAGGCGTTTTAAGCATGCACATGCATCTTTTGGTACGAGACGCGACGCAGTTTATCTACAAAACCACACGATATGCATGCAAATGGTGCTTTTGGCAGAACGCGCGCGTGGGTTTCTACCAAACGACGTGAAAAGCATGCCGATGCTGCTCTTTTTAGCACCCTCACATGGATTTGTGCCAAAACGCGTTTTAAGCATGCACATGCATCTTTTGGCTAGACAGCGGACGCATGTTTCTAGCAGAACCACACGATATGCATGCAAATGGTGCTTTTGGCAGAACCCGCGCGTGGATTTCTACCAAACGACGTGAAATGCATGCCGATGCTGCTCTTTTTTAGCACCCGCACATGGATTTGTGCCAAAAGGCGTTTTAAGCATGCACATGCATCTTTTGGTAGACGCGGACGCAGTTTTCTAGAAACCACACGATATGATGCAAATGGTGCTTTTGGCAGAACGCGCGCGTGGATTTCTACCAACGACGTGAAAGATGCGATCGCGATGCTGCTTTTTAGCACCCGCACATGGATTTGTGCCAAAACGCGTTTTAAGCATGCACATGCATCTTTTGGTAGACGCGGACGCAGTTTTCTGCAGAAACCACACGATATGCATGCAAATGGTGCTTTTGGCAGACCGCGCGCGTGGATTTCTACCAAACGACGTGAAAGAATGCCGATGCTGCTCTTTTTAGCACCCGCACATGGATTTGTGCCAAAACGCGTTTTAAGCATGCACATGCATCTTTTGGTAGACGCGGACGCAGTTTTTGCAAAACCACACGATATGCATGCAAATGGTGCTTTTGGCAAGAACGCGCGCGTGGATTTCTACCAAACGACGTGAAAAGCATGCCGATGCTGCTCTTTTTAGCACCCGCACATGGATTTGTGCCAAAACGCGTTTTAAGCATGCACATGCATCTTTTGGTAGACGCGGACGCAGTTTTCTGCAAAACCACACGATATGCATGCAAACGGTGCTTTTGGCAGAACGCGCGCGTGGATTTCTACCAAACGACGTGAAAAGCATGCCGATGCTGCTCTTTTTAGCACCCGCACATGTATTTCTGCCAAAACGCGTTTTAAGCATGCACATGCATCTTTTGGTAGAGCGCGCGACGCAGTTTTCTGCAAAACCACACGATATGCATGCAAATGGTGCTTTTGCAGAACGCGCGCGTGGATTTCTACCAAACGACGTGAAAAGCATGCCGATGCTGCTCTTTTTAGCACCCGCACATGGATTTGTGCCAAAACGCGTTTTAAGCATGCACATGCATCTTTTGGTAGACGCGGACGCAGTTTTCTGCAAAACCACACGAAATGCATGCAAATGTGCTTTTGGCAGAACGCGCGCGTGGATTTCTACCAAACGACGTGAAATGCATCGCGATGCTGCTCTTTTTAGCACCCGCACATGGATTTGTGCCAAAAGGCGTTTTAAGCATGCACATGCATCTTTTGGTAGACGCGGATGCAGTTTTCTACAAAACCACACGATATGCATGCAAATGGTGCTTTTGGCAGAACGCGCGCGTGGATTTCTACCAAACGACGTGAAAAGCATGCCGATGCTGCTCTTTTTAGCACCCGCACATGGATTTGTGCCAAAAGGCGTTTTAAGCATGCACATGCATCTTTTGGTAGACGCGGACGCAGTTTTCTGCAAAAGCACACGATATGCATGCAAATGGTGCTTTTGGCAGACCGCGCGCGTGGATTTCTACCAAACGACGTGAAAAGCATGCCGATGCTGC